>NC_057809.1:88851892-89048959 GCF_018294505.1 Triticum aestivum
ACACATCGCCGCCTGCCGCGCCGCTCGCCGCCGCCTACCGCGCCGTCGCCACCGACGCCGCCTCACCCCGCCACCGCCCAAAGCCCCGCCGGAGCCACTGGACTTCGCCGGAGCCCCGACGAGGAAGCCGCCCGCAGCCACCCCGGTTTTCTAAGAAAAACTGATTCAGTTTTTTTCAAAACCCTAGGTTTTTATATTATTAGATCGGTTTTATCGGTTCTTTTATTTAGCGAGCGTTCACTCATTCATTCGTTCTAACAAACGTGTTCACCATTCAGTTACAGTTAACGAACATTTGTTCGTTAATCTGTTCGTCAGTTTTTCTTTTTCTCGGATTTTTTTCCGCGATTATTTCTGATCGCGATTTTCATTTTAGTTTATCTTTTCGCTCGTTTATCGGAATCAGGCGATTCAAGCGCTTGGAGTTTCGTATCAAACCCCTCTTTCCGTTTAACCAACTCAAACAAGTTTTTGTTTCTGTAAAATTTGACTTAGATACAGATTAGTAAACAAAGCTTGTTTCTTTCGCCGTTTGACTTTCGTTGCTTCGTTCGATTTGATTCTTTTTGCAAACCGGAGTTCTTAAGTTGAACTTTCTGGTTAGATCTCTTATTTGAGATCTACCCATGCATTAGATGAGTACTTATTGTATGCTTGTTTGTTTGCGATAGAGTACCCGGAGTGCGCCGCTTGCTACTTTGAATCTCTAGGTTTCGCGGATCATCAGCAAGGCAAGTAACACTTTGATCATACCTCTTTACTACCCAGTTTTTATTGCATTATATCAATCCTCAAACAATTGCATGATTAGGATCTGATTAATCTGTGGGTTTTGGGAAGTAGGTGAGGTAGTACCTATTACTTGTTTTAGTATAAAACCCTTGGGAGTTACTTCTACGTTTGCTTGTTATGCCATGCTAAGCTAGTAGACGTGGATTGGGTGAGTGTATCCATGATAGATGTGAGATTGTTAATTAATAGTTTATTTAAGGTGGCAACTTTAATACACATCTGGGTGGATCGAGGCACCTGGGTATTCCAGCGATTGACTGTTTTTCTTTATGGACCGCCACCCAGGCTCAAAGGGATCATGAGATTTTTCATACTAGAAACTCCCGTGTGCAGCCACAAGCTATTATGGGCTCTAGCATAGTTGACTAAGTCGTGTGAACTCTTACAGTGGTAGACTAGCAGATGTAGGGGATGTAGGTTGGTACTGTCTACCCGATCGTTAGGTGCTAGCGCTTCTGAAAGACTATGTCTCGGTCATCCGTTTCTCAAACACCAGGTAGTGCGAGAATCCCAACGGCAGAGATCGAGTCTTGTGGGGAAAAGTGCGCAAACCTCTGTAGAGTGTATAAACTAATCATGGTTAGCCGTGTCCCCGGTTATGAACGTCTTGAGTATCTAGTACTTGGATTATCATGTGAATCTCATTGTGTTACTTTAAATTAATATTCTTGGGTTTTAATGTTAATGCTTAATTGGGATTTGGAGGATGTCTATCTTCTCAATGTTTAACAACCACCATGATAGTTAAATAAAAATTTATTCCTTTGCAGTAGGGAAAAATTGGCTTTATGCAAAAAAACTGTAACCATAGAGCTTTCCACCAGCCATATATGCATGTAGTATAGCTTTATTCTTTCATTACTCTCTATGTGTTACTTTGTCAGCATATTTCATGTGCTGACCCGTTTTCGGGCTGCAATGTTCATGTTGCAGACTTTTCAGACGACGAGTAAAGTGCCTTTAGGTCGTGGTTCTATACTCAGTGATGCCGTTGGAGTTGATGGGCTCACTTATATTCCAAGCCTTCCATTGTTATCGTTATTAGATGGCCTTAAGCCATATTTATTGTAATAAGTTCTCTTATGAGACATTCGATGTAATAAGTGTGTGATTGCTACTCTGTTATAAATCCTTCAAGTACTGTGCGTGTCAGCATTACTGATCCAGGGATGACACTAAAGCACAGAGATCAGACTGTTTGAGGTCTGGTCGCTACAACTGGGAAGCAAGCCCTTTGACTTCCATGGCCGCCCATCTTGCTCGCATCCTCTCCATTGATGGCACCCAAGCTGCAGTTTAATTCAATTTTTAAATATAAAACAATCATCGCAAACATTTTAGTTAGAACACCCGTATGCAAACCGATAGCTTCCCCAGGAAGCTAAGTGAAAATGTGCCGAGCAGGATTTCTGCTGCTCTTGATCACAAACGTTTTAGATAGAACACCCATATGCAAAGTGAGAGCAGCGCAGGATTTTCGATAGTTCGTTGTGCCGAGACACCACGTGATGATCGGGTGTGATAAGCTCTACGTTCACATACAACAGGTGCAAGCCAGTTTTGCACACGCAGGATACTCGGGTTAAACTTAACGAGCCTAGCATATGTAGATATGGCCTCGAAACACTGAGACCGAAAGGTTGAACGTGAATTATATAGTAGATATGATCAACATAGTGATGTTCACCATTGAAAACTACTCCATCTCACGTGATGATCGGACATGGTTTAGTTGATATGGATCACGTGATCACTTAGATGATTAGAGAGATGTCTATCTATGTGGGAGTTCTTAAGTAATTTGATTAATTGAACTCTAATTTATCATGAACTTAGTACCTGATAGTATTTTGCATGTCTATGTTGTTGTAGATAGATGGCCCGTGCTGTTGTTCCATTAAATTTTGATGCGCTCCTAGAGAAAGCTAAGTTGAAAGATGATGGTAGCAACTAAACGGACTGGGTCCGTATGAGGATTATCCTCATTGCTGCACAGAAGAATTACGTCCTGGAAGCACCGCTAGGTGACAAACTCGTTGCAGGAGCAACGCCAGATGTTGTGAACACCTGGCAAAGCAAAGCTAATGACTACTCAATAGTTCAGTGTGCCATGCTTTACTTCTTAGAACCGGGACTTCAACGATGTTTTGAATGTCATCGAGCATATGAGATGTTCCAGGAGTTGAAGTTCATATTTCAAGCAAATGCCCGGACTGAGAGATATGAAGTCTCCAATAAGTTCTACAGCTACAAAATGGAGGAGAATAGTTTTGTCAGTGAAAATATACTCAGAATGTCTGGGTACCACAACCACTTGACTCTGCTGGGAGTTAATCTCCCTGATGATAGTGTTATTGACAGAGTTCTTCAATCACGCCACCAAGCTACAAGAGCTTCATGATGAACTATAATATGCAAGGGATGGATAAGATGATTCCTGAGCTCTTCGCAATGCTAAAGGTTGCGGAGTTAGAAATCAAGAAGGAGCATCAAGTGTTGATGGTCAACAAGACCACTAGTTTCAAGGAAAAGGGTAAAGGGAAGAAGGGGAACTTCAGGAAGAACAACAAGCCAGTTGCTGCTCAAGTGAAGAAACCCAAGTGTGGACCTAAGCCTGAGACTGAGTGCTTCTACTACAAAGGAACTGGTCGCTGGAAGCGGAACTGCCCCAAGTATTTGGTGGAGAAGAAGGATGGTAAAGTGAAAGGTATATTTGATATACATGTTATTGATGTGTACCTTACTAATGCTCGTAGTAGTGCGTGGGTATTTGATACCGGTTCAGTTGCTAACATTTGCAACTCGAAACAGGGGCTACGGATTAAGTGAAGATTGGCTAAGGACGAGGTGACGATGCGCGTGGGAAATGGTTCCAAAGTCAATGTGATCGTCGTCGGCACGCTACCTCTACATCTACCTTCGGGATTAGTTTTAGATCTAAATAATTGTTATTTGGTGCCAGTGTTGGGCATGAACATTATATCTGGATCTTGTTTGATGCGAGATGGTTATTCATTTAAATGAGAGAATAATGGTTGTTCTATTTATATGAGTAATATCTTTTATGGTCATGCACCCTTGATGAGTGGTCTATTTTTACCAAATCTTGATAGTAGGGATACACGTGTTCATAGTATTGAAGACAAAACATGCAGAGTTGATAATGATAGTGCAACTTATTTCTGGCACTACCCTTTGGGTCATATTGGTGTAAAGCACATGAAGAAACTCCATGTTGATGGACTTCTAGAATCACTTGATAATGAATCACTTGGTACTTGCGAACCATGCCTCATGGGCAAGATGACTAAAACACCATTCTCCGGAACAATGGAGCAAGCAACAGAGTTATTGGAAATCATACATACTAATGTATGTGGTCCAATGAACATTGAGGCTTGCGGCGGATATCATTATTTTCTCACCTTCACAGATGATTTGAGCAGATATGTGTATATCTACTTAATGAAACATAAGTCTGAAACATTTGAAAAGTTCAAAGAATTTTAGAGTGAAGTGGAAAATCATCATAACAAGAAAATAAAGTTTCTATGATCTGATCATGGAGGAGAATATTTGAGTTACGAGTTTGGTCTTCAATTGAAACAATGCGGAATAGTTTCGCAACTCACGCCACCTGGAACACCACAGCATAATGGTGTGTCCGAACGTTGTAATCGTACTTTACTAGATATGGTGCGATCTATGATGTCTCTTACGGATTTACCGCTATCATTTTGAGGTTATGCTTTAGAGACAGCTGCATTCACGTTAAATAGGGCACCATCTAAATCCGTTGAGATGGCACCTTATGAATTGTGGTTTGGCAAGAAACCCAAATTGTCGTTTCTTAAAGTTTGGGGCTATGATGATTATGTGAAAAAACTTCAACCAGATAAGCTCGAACCCAAACCGAAGAAATGTGTCTTCATAGGATACCCAAAGGAGACTGTTGGGTACACCTTCTATCACAGATCCGAAGGCAAGATATTCGTTGCTAAGAATGGATCCTTTCTAGAGAAGGAGTTTCTCTTGAAAGAAGTGAGTGGGAGGAAAGTAGAACTTGATGAGGTAATTGTACCTGCTCCCTTATTGGAAAGTAGTTCATCACTGAAATCAGTTCCAGTGATTCCTACACCAGTAAGTGAGGAAGCTAATGATGATGATCATGAAACTTCTGATCAAGTTACTAACGAACCTCGTAGGTCAACCAGAGTAAGATCCACACCAGAGTGGTACGGTAATCCTGTTCTGGAGGTCATGTTACTTGACCATGACGAACCTACGAACTATGAGGAAGCGATGATGAGCCCAGATTCCGCAAAATGGCTTGAGGCCATGAAATCTGAGATGTGATCCATGTATGAGAACAAAGTGTGGACTTTGGTTGACTTGCCCGATGATCGGTAGGCCATAGAGAATAAATGGATCTTCAAGAAGACGACTGACGCCTACGGTAATGTTACTGTCTACGAAGCTCGACTTGTTGCAAAAGGTTTTCGACAAGTTCAAGGAGTTGACTATGATGAGACCTTCTCACCCGTAACGATGCTTAAGTCCGTCCGAATCATGTTAGCAATTGCCGCATTTTATGATTATGAAAGTTGGCAAATGGATGTAAAAACTGCATTCCTTAATGGATATCTTAAAGAAGAGTTGTATATGATGCAACCAGAAGGTTTTGTCGATCCAAAAGGTGCTAACAAAGTGTGTGTGACACCCCTGATTCGATCATACACTAATCATAGACGCAAACGTGTACGATCAAGATCAGGGACTCACGGGAAGATATCACAACACAACTCTACAAATAAAATAATTCATACAAGCATCATATTACAAGCCAGGGGCCTCGAGGGCTCGAATACAAGAGCTCGATCATAGACGAGTCAGCGGAAGCAACAATATCTGAGTACAAACATAAGTTAAACAAGTTTGCCTTAAGAAGGCTAGCACAAAAAGGGATACATATCAAAAGAGACGCGGGCCTCCTGCCTGGGATCCTCCTAAACTACTCCTAGTCGTCGTTAGCGGCCTGCACGTAGTAGTCGGCACCTCCAGTGTAGTAGGAGTCGTCGTTGATGGTGGCATCTGGCTCCTTGACACCATTGTCTGGTCGCAACAATCGGGTATAGAAAGGGGGGAAAGGGGAGCAAAGCAACCGTGAGTACTCATCCAAAGTACTCGCAAGCAAGGAGCTACACTACATATGTATGCATTGGTATCAAATGGAAAAGGGGGTAGCATATGTGGACTGAACTGTAGAATGCCAGAATAAGAGGGGGATAGCTAGTCCTATCGAAGACTACGCTTTTGGCAACCTCCATCTTGCAGCATGTAGAAGAGAGTAGATAGTAAGTTCACCAGGTATCATCGCATAGCATATTCCTACCCGGTGATCCTCCCCTCGTCGCCCTATGAGAGAGCGATCACCGGTTGTATTTGGCACTTGGAAGGGTGTGTTTTATTTAGTATCCGGTTCTAGTTTTCATATGGTCAAGGTACAACTCCGGGTCGTCCTTTTACCGAGGGAAACAGCTATTCGAATAGATAAACTTCCCTGCAGGGGTGCACCACATTTCCCAACACGCTCAATCCCCTTTGTCCGGACACACTTTTCTGGGTCATGCCCGGTCTCGGAAGATCAACATGTCGCAGCCCTACCTAGGCACAACAGAGAGGTCAACACGCCGGTCTAAATCCTATGACGCAGGGGTCTGGGCCCATCGCCCATTGCACACCTGCACGTTGTGTACGCAGCCGACGAGCAGACTAGCCTCCCTTATACAAGAGTAGGCGTTCCAGTCCAACCCGGCGCGCGTCGCTCAGTCCCTGATGTCACGAAGGCTTCGGTTGATACCACGACATCGAGTGCCCATAACTGTTCACGCGTAGTTGGTTAGTGCGTATAGGCCAGTGGCCAGACTCAGATCAAATACCCAGATCTCGTTAAGTGTGTTATTTTGAAATAACCGCGGACGCCGACCAGGGCCAGGCCCACCTCTCTCCTAGGTGGTCTCAACCTGCCCTGTTGGGGGCCATCGGGAACCCAGGCCCACCACTACCTGGATGGAACCACCTGCCCCTTCAGCCCCCACATCAGAATCACTTGCGGGTACTCTACGAGCCGACCCAACTTTAGTCACCACATGTATCACATATAATGTATATAAGTATATACCCGTGATCACCTCCCAAGTGATCACGGCCCAATAGTATAGCATGGCAGATGGGCAAGAAGGTAGGGCCACTAATGGAATACTAGCACCCTATACTAAGCATTTAGGATTGCAGGTAAAGGTAACAACAGTAGTAGCAAAGACAGGCTATGCATCAGGATAGGATTAACGGAAAGCAGTAACATGATACACTACTCTAATGCAAGCAGTAGAGAGACGAATAGGCGATATCTAGTGATCAAGGGGGGGCTTGCCTGGTTGCTCTGGCAAGAAGGGTCATCAACACCGTAGTCGACAACAAGGGTACTGGCAGCGGTCTCGGGGTCTACCGGAAAGAAGTATTGGAGGGGAACACAATAAATAACAGTGCAATCAAAGCATCACAAGGCATAACATGACAATACGCGGTGCTAGGGGTGACCTAACGCAGTAGGGGTGATACCGGCGAAGGGGGGAAACATCCGGGAAAGTATCCCCGGTGTTTGACGTTTTAGGACAAAGGAACCAGAGGGGGAAAGTTGCGTGTTCGCTATGCTAGGGAGGTGTGGCGGATGAACGGGCTGCGTATTCGGATCCGTCTCATTGTTCTGAGCAACTATCATGTATAAAACTTTTTCATCTATGCTAGGGATAATTTTCTATTAATTTCTAAAGTTTTAAATGATTTTCTGGAATTTTCGTATTTTAATTTTTATTTCAAAAATAATTGAAATTGCTAGGGGTACCAAGTTGCGTACCCAACCAGTGGTTCAGAGAGGCTGACATGTGGGTCCCGTTGACTACTGAGTCAGCAGTCAATGGTTGACTAGCCAAACTGTGAACAATGCGGGTGGGGTTAGTTATAATTAAACACCGTTTAATTTATCAGGTGGGGCCACACGTCAGTGGCACATTGGGGGGTCATTAGGGCATAATTAACTAGGGTTAATCGGTGGCTAACTCCGGCCTTAACCCGGCGCGGTAGAGGAGCTCCGACCGGCCTTTTCCGGGGGCGAATCTAGACCCGTTCCGGCACCCTGCCGGAGGGGGAATCCCTCTCCGGTGGCCATCTTCATCATCCTGGTTCTCTCCATGAGGAGGAGGGAGTAGTTCTCCCTCGGGGCTGAGGGTATGTACCAGTAGCTATGTGTTTGATCTCTCTCTCTCTCTCGTGTTCTTGATTTGGCACGATCTTGATGTATCGCGAGCTTTGCTATTATAGTTGGATCTTATGTTTCTTCTCCCCCTCTACTCTCTTGTAATGGATTGAGTTTCCCCTTTGAAGTTATCTTATCGGATTGAGTCTTTAAAGATTTGAGAACACTTGATGTATGTCTTGCCGTGCATATCTGTGGTGACAATGGGATATCACGTGATTCACTTGATGTATGTTTTGGTGATCAACTTGCGGGTTCCGCCCATGAACCTATGCATAGGGGTTGGCACACGTTTTCATCGTGATTCTCCGGTAGAAACTTTGGGGCACTCTTTGAGGTTCTATGTGTTGGTTGAATAGATGAATCTGAGATTGTGTGATGCATATCGTATAATCATACCCACGGATACTTGAGGTGACATTGGAGTATCTAGGTGACATTAGGGTTTTGGTTAATGTGTGTCTTAAGGTGTTATTCTAGTATGAACTCTATGGCTGTTTGTGACACTTATAGGAATAGCCCAACGGATTGATTGGAAAGAATAACTTTGAGGTGGTTTCGTACCCTACCATAATCTCTTCGTTCGTTCTCCGCTATTAGTGACTTTGGAGTGACTCTTTGTTGCATGTTGAGGGATAGTTATATGATCCAATTATGTTATTATTGTTGAGGGAACTTGCACTAGCAAAAGTATGAACCCTAGGCCTTGTTTCAACGCATTGCAATACCGTTTACGCTCACTTTTATCATTCGTTACCTTTCTGTTTTTATATTTTCAGATTACAAAAACCTTTATCTACCATCCATATACCACTTGTATCACCATCTCTTCGTCGAACTAGTGCACCTATACAATTTACTATTGTATTGGGTGTGTTGGGGACACAAGAGACTCTTTGTTATTTGGTTGCAGGGTTGCTTGAGAGAGACCATCTTCATCCTACGCCTCCTACGGATTGATAAACCTTAGGTCATCCACTTGAGGGAAATTTGCTACTGTCCTACAAACCTCTGCACTTGGAGGCCCAACAACGTCTACAAGAAGAAGGTTGTGTAGTAGACATCAAGCTCTTTTCTGGTGCCGTTGCTGGGGAGGTGAGTGCTTGAAGGTATATCTTTAGATCTTGCAATCGAGTCTTTTAGTTTCTTGTTTTATCACTAGTTTAACTTATAAAAGAAAACTATAAAAAATGGAATTGAGTTTGTCTCATACGCTTCACCTTTTTAATATCTTTCATGAGCATGATGGAAAGAATAATTGTGCTCAAGTGCTAGAAGAAGAAATCTATAAAATGTTTGGCACTAAATATGTGAATGATGAGCATGATTGCAATGTTGTTAGTACGAATTCTTTGAATATCCATGATACTAATGATGATTGCACTAGTTATGATGAAAATGTCTCCTATAAACATGTCAATTTTTGTGGAGTGCATTGGGTTTGTATGTACACACCAAATAGGGAAGATAGATATTGCAAGAGGCATAAGTATTTAGAAACTAAATTGTTGCAAGAAAGTCTTGATGATTCTGCTGAGAAATTCAATATTTTTCGTGCCCCTTGTGAACTTTGCAATGAACATGGTCATTTAAATCTCCAATGCAAATTGTTTCATGCCCGAATTGTATCCAAAAATTGTGATAATTTGATTACCCTTGAGCATCATAAAGAGCTTAGTCTTCTTTTGGGGTATGAGGAAATGAAACGTATAACTGAGGGTATTCCAATGTTTAATCTTGATAGATTTCTTGATTTTGATCTAGAGAAGATTTATATGTATTGTGCGGTGAATTGTATTGAAAATCCTTATATTGCCAATTACTTAAAGAAAAGAAAACAAATAGAAGATGAAGAGAATACTAATGAAAGGGAAGAGACTTCCCAATATCCTCCTATTATTTCTTATGATGAATCAGGTAACGAGGAGGAGCCTCCTATTCAACCAATCTCATTAATAAGGAGCTCTAAAAAGAGGATTGAACCCACACATGATGTGGTGAAGAAGAAGAAAAGAAAAAGGAAGAGAGGCAAAAAGGTACATGAGGGAGTCCTGGATTAGGGGGACTCCGGACAGTCGGACTATATCCTTTGGCCGGACTGTTGGACTATGAAGATACGAGATTGAAGACTTTGTCCCGTGTCCGGATGGGACTCTACTTGGCGTGGAGGGTAAGCTAGGCAATACGGATATGCACATCTCCTCCTTTGTAACCGACCTTGTGTAACCCTAGCCTCCTCCAGGTATCTATATAAACCGGAGGGTTTTAGTCCGTAGGACAACATACAATCATACCATAGGCTAGCTTCTAGGGTTTAGCCTCTCTGATCTCGTGGTAGATCTAGTCTTGTACTACTCATATTATCAAGAATAATCAAGCAGGACGTAGGGTTTTACCTCCATCAAGAGGGCCCGAACCTGGGTAAAACATCGTGTCCCCTACCTCCTGTTACCATCCGCCTTAGACGCACAGTTCGGGACCCCCTAACCGAGATCCGCCAGTTTTGACACCGACATTGGTGCTTTCATTGAGAGTTCCTTTGTGTCGTCGCTATTAGGCTCGTTGGCTCCTTCGATCGTCGATAGCGCTGCAGTCCAGGGTGAGACCTTTCTCCCCGACAGATCTTTGTATTCGGTGGCTTCGCACTGCGGGCCAACTCGCTTGGCCATCAGGAGCAGATCGAGAGTTACGCCCCTGTCCACCAGGTCAGGTTTGGAAGCTTAAACTACACGACCGATATCCGCGGAGACTTGATCTTCGACGGATTCGAGCCCCTGCCGAGTGCGCCGCATGGTCACGATGAGCATGATTTAGCTCTACCATCGGATAGTGTTCAGGAGATCGCACTGGTAACCGCTCCAACCCTCAACTCGGAGCCAATTGCGCCATCCATGGACAGGTGGATAGACCCCACCACGTAGGGCGTATTCTCAGCGGCGATCGAGCCGAGTATCGACCTTACCCTTCACGAGAGCCGTGATGCCGAACTGCCGGATCCTTCCCCGGCCACGGACTCCGAACCGCCTGCGCCCGTTCCTATTGAATCCGACTGGGCGCCGATTCTGGATTTTACCTCCGCGGATATCTTTCAGCACTCGCCCTTCGGCGATATACTGAACTCATTAAGGTCTCTCTCCTTGTCAGGAGACTCCTAGCCGAACTATGTCCGGCAGGATTGGGATGCGGATGACGAAGAAATTCGCCGCCCACCTACCACCCACTTAGTAGCCACTGTCGACGACTTGACCGACATGCTCGACTTCGACTCCGAAGACATCGACGGTATGGACGACGATGTAGGAGACGAACAGGAACCACTGCCCACAGGGCACTGGACGCCCACTTCATCATATGACGTATACATGGTGGACATACCCAAAGAAAACGACAACGAGGAACGGAAGGACGCAGCGAAGGGTTGTTCCCTCGAGAAGCAGTCAAAGAGGCGGCGTAAGCGCCGCTCCAAATCCCGCCTCGGCAGAAACAACGATCATATAGACCCAGCGTTAGAGCAGGGTGAACCATCGCCCGACCACGGCAACACGGAGAATCAAACCGAACAACCCGACTCCGTCGAAGATAACAGTCCGGACGACATCACACCGGACAGGCGCCCGGAGCAACAGAATGCCCATCAAAGGCTTGTTGCCACTGCGAGGAGTCTGAAAAAGCAGAAGCAAAGGCTCAGGGCTGCACAAGACACACTCAGAATCAGATGGAGTGAAGTACTCAACACTGCAGCGAAGTACGGCGGTAATCGCCACACCAAGAGCTACCCGAAGCGAAAGTTGCTACCTGAATTCGATGAGGAGGCCTTAGATCCCCCGCAATTAAAAAACAAAACAGCCATCCGGTCGGATAGACGACCTCGTGGCCAACATAGAGCGGAAAACGAAGCCGCACATAAGCCAGTACGCGATCCACGCGAGGGCTCGCATCAAAAGGACGGCGCAACCAGATCCATATACGGGCCACGCAAGCGCGCTCCAGCATGCAATGCAACACAACAAACATCCGAACACCACGGTACACCCAAATACAGGGGTGCCGCACACCCCCTATGTTTCACCGATGAGGTGCTGGACCATGAATTTCCAGAGGGATTCAAACCCGTAAACATAGAGGCGTACGACGGAACGACAGACCCTGGGGTCTGGATTGAGGACTACATCCTCCATATCCACATGGCTCGAGGAGACGATCTCCACGCCATCAAGTACTTACCCCTCAAGCTCAAAGGGCCAGCTCGGCACTGGCTTAAAAGCCTCCCCGAAAACTCCATTGGAAGCTGGGAAGAGCTCGAAGACGCCTTTCGGGCAAATTTTCAAGGGACCTATGTCCGACCACCGGATGCAGACGATTTAAGTCATATAACTCAACAGCCCGGAGAGTCAGCCCGAAAGCTTTGGAACAGGTTCCTCACTAAAAAGAACCAAATAGTCGACTGTCCGGACGCGAAGCCTTAGCAGCTTTCAAGCACAGCATTCGAGACGAATGGCTTGCTAGACACCTTGGCCAAGAAAAGCTGAGAACAATGGTAGCATTAACAAGCCTCATGACCCGCTTTTGCGTGGGCGAGGACAACTGGTTAGCCCGATGCAGCACCAGCGACCCAAGTACATCCAAAGTCAGGGACGGAAACCGGAAATCATGACGCAGCAAAAACAAGCGCTGGAATAAAGAAGACAAGCCGAAGAGCAGGGCGGTAAACGCCAGATTCAGAAGCTCTCGGCCAGGTCAGCAAAAGCTGCCCTCCAAAGGCAACAGAGACGAACTGTCCAGCCTAAACACGATTCTGGATAACATATGTCAGATCCACAGCACCCCGATAAGCCTGCAAATCATACCCATAGAGAATGTTGGGTTTTCAAGCAGTCTGGCAAGCTCAACGCCGAAAATAAGGGGCAGGATACACCAAGCGAAGAAGAGGACGAGCCTCGCAAGCAAAGCACTGGGGAACAGAAGAAATTCCCACCAGAAGTCAAAATAGTCAACGTGTTACACGTGATAAAGGGGAGAAACAAAGCGGCACTCCTAGAGACACATGCCCCAGGGCCTATCACCGCGGAGTTCTGCCACTAGTCGTCCCGACCGATCACCTTTAACCATCGGGATTACTCGGCAAGTATCCGGTGTGCAGGATGGGCTGCCTTGGTATTATACCCAATAATTGACGGATACCACTTCACACGAGTCCTGATGGACGACGGTAGCAGTTTAAACCTGATATATCAGGACACAGTCCGCAACATGGGGATAGACCCAACAAAAATTAGTCATAGCAATACTACCTTTAAAGGAGTAACGCCAGGCCTGGAAGCCCATTACACGGGCTCCCTGCTACTAGAGGTTATATTCGGCTTTCCCGATAACTTCCGTAGTGAAAAGTTAACCTTCCGCATTGCTCCGTTCCAAAGTGGCTATCAAGCACTACTCGGGCGCGAAGCTTTCGCTCGCTTCAACACAATACCGCATTACGCTTCTCTCACGCTCAAGATGCCCGGTCCACGTGGCAGCATTAAAGTAAATGAAAATATTGAGCGCTCCTTGCACACGGAAGACCGTGCAGCTACCTTGGCAGCCGCACACTAAACGGCCTCACCAACTAATGCATCTGCCAGGTCGTTAAGACCACGGACGCAGCTAGATGAGTCCGGCACAACTATATGTACTTGATATAGGTCTGATGGCTATACCCCTATTACAATACAAGGGGCTCAACGCGCACAATCAAGTGGCAATTAGGCTCAACTTTACTCATCTTGAACTGTATATAGTTTATTTAGCATAACCTACCTTTTTGCACGATAACTTTTCAACTAAGTTCCTCTCTTTTACAGATGACCATCGTGCTACACCCGTCTAGGATACGGCACAACGGAGACACGGGCTCAGACGTGCAGCAGGGACCCGTTCCCAGGATTCTTTTTAGATTATGACCCTGCGTAAACCTTTTTTACTATCTCTTGTTGATACACATTCCCCGGATTCTTAGTACAATTGAGATGGATGCTGACATGTTGGCATGTGGCCATGTCAGAATATTGCACGTACCTGGACACCAGGGGCTTATTACAAAGGGCACTGCTTAAGCCCGGTTTCCACCATAAAGACCGAATACCTTAGGGAGTGTTCGGCGTCGCGAGTTTGGCCTTATATGCATCAGCTCCAAATCATGTCTTTGGTCAAATGTTGGGTTTGCCCGGCTCCTGTGTTTTGCTGCCTTACGTTCCGCTCTATCGGCTAAGGCGGCACCAGGAGAACTACTGCGATTGTGCCCTGGTTCATCCGGACGGGCACCTCAGTAGAGAAAGCCAAAAACTGACTGTCATGATATAGCATGAGACTGGTCAACCACTCGATGACCTAGCAGAATCTTCGGGATTCCTCTGCTTTAACGAAGGGCCGTTTCCCGGCCAGGCATGTACGCACCCCGAATTCGGATGAGTGCGGAGCCACCAGGGGCTATATAGTAGCCCCACTGTCAAACTCCTCTGGCTAAGTGAAAGTGTTAAAGCATTATAGTCCGGTTGCCTAGTTCGCTGCGCTATCACTCCCCTAATGGACCAAGACGTTGGATCAAGTGTGAACATGCGTCTTCTGCGAACACCCCCGCATTATATGCGTGGGGGCTGAAGCCGACGACTGCAATCTTTCAGGTTATATACATATATACATAAACGGCCGCACAGGAGGCATCATAGCACTTTTGGGCAAAAGTATAAATACAGCCTTGATAAATTCAATAAAACATTGTTTTTACAATGGGAATACATGTCACTCAAACATAATATTCTTCGAGCACTGAGCCTCTATCGAACGAGCGCCTTCAAGAACTTCTTCAAAGTAGTGCTCGGCAGCCACTCGGCCTATGGCCGAACCCTGTGCCGCAACAGTGGTGGCATCCATCTCCGCCCAGTATGTTTTGACACGGGCAAGGGCCATCCGCGAGCCTTCTATGCACGCCGACCTCTTTACAGCATCGATGCGTGGCACAGCGCCAAGGAATTGTTGCACTAAGCTAAAGTAGCTATTCGGCCTTGGCCCTCCTGGACACAAATGATCCACAACGGACCTCATGGTCAGTCCGGACAATCTATGGAGCTTGGCCCAACCGGTCAATCGCTCATTCAGCAATAGCGGACGGACTGGAGCGTGAAACTGTGACCAGAACAGCTTCTCCACTTCAGGACCTTCTGATCCTTGAAGTACTCGGTCGCATCCGCAGCACTCGCAGCCAAATCCATGTACTCATCCGCAGAACTCCATAGCCAGTCTAGAGGAGCATATTTTGGATCTCCGAACTTAGTCCGCAACAAGAAGGGCTTCCCAGAAACGATATCCGCAGCTTGATTCAGCTCATCCTTCGCTGCTCTAATTTTGGAGCGAGCCTCCTTGGCAGCCACCCGGGCCTTCTCCAGGTCCGTCGCCTTCACCCGGTTTTCTTCTTCAAGAAGCCGGTAATGGTCAGCAGCATCTTTTAACTCCACGGCCATCTTGGCATATTTTTTCTTTGCTCCCACAATGTGCGGCCTATTCGGCCCTTAACTCTTCGGCCGCCTTTAAAGTGACCGCATTACTACTCCTTGCTTGCTCCTTGGCTCAGGCAAGCTCCGCCCGAAGGGTCTCCACGGTGGCAGCTCCATCTGCAATCACAACATATTAAAGATACTGGCATCATGCTGCTCTTACTTTGTGACATTCACCAGAAAAGTCACCTACCCTGTGCCTCGTCAAGCCGCTTGTTAACAAGCACGATGTCGGCATCTACCACATCCAGTTGCCGCTTTAGTTCGGCAAACCCATCAGTCCGGCTAGCCACCTGAGCTTCAACCACCTGCACATAAAGACTACGATCCTCTGTTTGCCGCCGTTCTCAATGACAACCAGAGTCTCAGGGGCTACTATCTACACAGGGCACACATAAATATGTGCGGTACTGTCAAAAATGTACATCATTTCACGTACCTCAAAACCCGTTAGTAGACTCATAAAGGCTTCATGCAACCCGCTTTCGGCGGAAGAAATCCTTTCAATCACCGTACTCATCAACGTACGGTGCTCTTCTGAGATAGTCGTTCGCTCTAGCAGATCCCTCAATATGTCCGGCTGCATATCAGATGGTGCCGGACTCTTTTGATTCCTCTCTTCAAGAGCCAGATACTAGGGACTTCGGGTGGCAATAGGATTACCTTCTGGCCTTGCCGGATCAGGAGAAACCCTCCGCGACGACACCTCGAGGTCGCCCGCCTCTTGAGGCGTGGGGAGTCGGGGGAGGCGTTTCGCTCTCCATCATCTCTGGAAGAAGATCCCCTGAAGACGAGCTCTGCTAAGAAGGGCTAAGATCCGAACTGCAAGATAAATGCTTCGGTTATTTTCCTCAGAAGTAAGGTAGGATATCTTCACTATTAAGTACTTTTTGATTACTTATAGCTCTTTAGAGGGCTGATCCCCGTGCGGACATTGTGCGGCAAGAACACCCTCCGAGGCAGGACCCTCTGGCGGAGATTTCTTCTCCCGTTTGGAAACCTTGGTTTCCGGATCTTCAGAGGTAGTCCTCTTCCTTCCCCGGGGAGAGAGAATGCCAGATTCTTCCCCTTGGTTATCCTCCCTCGCGGAGGCGCTCATTCCCTCAGTTGGAATAGGTAGCGATGGAGGCCCGCTTTCGCCCTTTTTATTCCCCCTTCATCTTCCTTTGAGGGCACCAGACAAGGTTCTGGCTTGAGCATCTTTTCTAGCACCGGATTGTCCAAGCCTTCAGGAAGGGGGGCCGAACACCGGATCATCTTCGCCTTTGTTATCCAGTCCTGGTCAAAGAGCGATTCTTCAGAATGATGTCATGATAAATAAAAGGACAGTGTGTTCGGCCATGGGATTACTTACTTGGGCAGCGGTGCGGTTGCTGCTCAGGCCCACGTCCTCGGTAGTGTTCGGACACTCTATTTGGGGTCCAAAGAACGACTTGTACATCTCCTTGTGCGTCATGCCAAGGAAATTCTGAATAGTGTGTGGTCCTTCCGGGTTGAATTCCCACATGCGGAGGGGCCGGCGTTTGCAAGGCTGGACTCGACGAACCAGCATAACTTGCATTACCATAACCAGACTGAAATCTCCCTCGAAGAGATCTCGGATACGGCTCTGCAGTATTGGCACGTCCTTGGGGGGACCCCAGCTCAGCCCCCTGCTGATCCATGACATTAGTTGTGGTGGAGGGCCTGGGCGAAAGGTGGGAGCAGCTACCCACTTGGCACTTCGGGGAGCGGTGACGTAAAACCACTCCTGTTGCCACAATCCGAACACCTCTGGAAAGGAACCCTTTGGCCATGGAGCGTCAGCAATTTTTCTTATTAGAGCACCTCCGCACGCTGCATACTGCCCCTCGACCATCTTCGGCTTCACATCGAAGGTCTTGAGCCACAGGCCGAAGTGAGGGGTAATGCGGAGGAAGGCCTCACAAACGACAATAAGTGACGAGATGTGAAGAAGGGAATCCGGGGCCAGATCGTGAAAATCCAGCCCGTAATAGAACATAAGACCCCTAACAAAGGGATCCAGAGCGAGGCCTAGTCCTCGAAGGAAGTGGGAGACGAACACAACACTCTCATTGGGTTCGGGAATAGGGACGACCTGCCCTCGGGCAGGCATCCTATGTGAAATTTCAGCGGTCAGATATCTGGCCTCCCTCAACTTCTTGATATCCTCCTCTGTGACGGAGGAAGGCATCCACTGGCCTTGAAGGCTGGATCCGGACATGATTGAAGGTCTGAAGCACCTAACCTGGGCTTTGGGTGTTAGAACTCGAGGCGGGGGAAGGATTCGATTGAGCACGGGAGGGAAAAAAAGTAAAAGCCTTGTCCCTTTATAAAGAGGGTGAATATCAACCGTCCTCCTCATGGCCGTTTGGGACTTGCCTAAGATCTAGGAGTCCTAGGCACGGTTGGGTTACCCATGTCCGTATTAATGAGAATCCTGTAATAAAGGGAACACGATCTCTGCTTTGACAAGACGTGTCAAGAAACCGCCTCACGTTATGTGCGGGGCTGGTTAAAGAAAAATGGTTCAGATAATTACCAGGACGTGGCGTGAGGTCATGTTGCCAAAATGTGTCAGCAGATTAGATTTGTGGAAATATTATTCTCTTTACGGTGGTATGTGGAATTTATTTTGCAGGGTCGGACACTATCCTTGTATTCAAACTCTTCCATGGTGTATTCGTAGGAGGAACCCGCCTTGCAATGCCGAAGACAACACTGCGCGCCGGACTCATCGTCATTGAAGTTTGGTTCAGGGGTTACTAAGGGAGTCCTGGATTAGGGGGTCTCCGGACAGCCGGACTATATCCTTTGGCCGGACTGTTGGACTATGAAGATACGAGATTGAAGTCTTCGTCCCGTGTCCGGATGGGACTCTACTTGGCGTGGAGGGCAAGCTAGGCAATACGGATATGCATATCTCCTCCTTTGTAACCGACCTTGTGTAACCCTAGCCTCCTCCAGATATCTATATAAACCGGAGGGTTTTTAGTCCGTAGGACAACATACAATCATACCATAGGCTAGCTTCTAGGGTTTAGCCTCTCTGGTCTCGTGGTAGATCTACTCGTGTACTACTCATATTATCAAGAATAATCAAGCAGGACGTGGGGTTTTACCTCCATCAAGAGGGCCCAAACCTGAGTAAAACATCGTGTCCCCTACCTCCTGTTACCATCCGCCTTAGACGCACAGTTCAGGACCCCCTACCCGAGATCCGCCGGTTTTGACATCGACAGTACCCCTCCCAAATAATGAAGCTCCTATCACGATTGTGCCTCATGAAAATATAATTGTGGAAGATAATGATACTTCTTATGATCTTGAATATCTTTTTGGCACTTGCTTGGAAGAATATGATAATTGCTATACTTTTGGTGCTATCTATACTATTAATGATGAGAGTGATTATGCTTATGATATGAAAAGGCCCAAGCTTGGGGATGCTATGTTTGATGAAGATGATGTTTTTGAGAATATATTTGCTGCAATTAATGTCTGTCCCAAGCTTGGGGATGCTACGCTTAATGAAGATGATATTTTTAATCTCCCAAGTTCTGATATGCAAATTTATAATGATGATAGCATGCCTCCTACCTATGATGATTATTGTGATGATACTTATGCTATAAAAAGTAGTGATTATATTTATAAAACTTGTCATGATTATGATTACCCCTTCTCTGAACATTACTCTTTTAATGTGGAAACAATTAATACTATTCGAGTCTCTTATGATGCCCCCACTATTCCGAATGAGAAGAATTTTGCTTATGTGGAGAGTAATAAAATTTCTATGCTTGTAGATCATGAAAAGAATGCTTTAGGTGCTGGTTATATTGTTGAATTCATTCATGATGCTACTGAAATTTATTATGAGGGAGGAATATATGCTTGTAGGAATTCCAATAATATCAAGTTTCCTCTCTATGTGCTTAAAGTTTTGAAGTTATGCTTGTTTTGCCTTCCTATGCTAGTTGATTATTGTTCCCATAAGTTGTTTGCTCACAAAATCCCTATGCATAGGAAGTGGGTTAGACTTAAATTTGCTAGTCATATTCTTCATGATGCTCTCTTTATGTTACAATTCTTATCTCTTATGTGAGCATCATTGAAATCATCATGCCGAGCTAGGGGCGTTAAACGATAGCGCTTGTTGGGAGGCAACCCAACTTTGTTTTTGTTCCTTACTTTTTGTTACTGTTTAGTAATAAATAATTCATATGGCCTCTGTTTAGATGTGGTTTTATGCTTTTAATTAGTGTTTGTGCCAAGTAGAACCTTTGGGAAGACTTGGGGAAAGTCTTGTTGATCATGCTGAAAAAAAACAGAAACTTTAGCGCCTACGAGAATTGCTGCCATTTTTATTTGGAAAGTGATATTTAGTTAATTGTTTTTTCAGATGATTAATAGATAGATTCCTCAGGTCCAGCAATTTATTTTAGAATTTTATGAGTTCCAGAAGTATACGTTTGATCTATATTACTACAGACTGTTATGTTTTTGACAGATTCTGTTTTCTATGTGTTGTTTGCTTATTTTGATGAATCTATGGCTAGTAAAAGAGTTTATAAACCATAGAGAAGTTGGAATACAGTAGGTTTAACACCAATATAAATAAAGAATGAGTTCATCACAGTACCTTGAAGTGGTGATTTATTTTCTTATACTAACGGAGCTTACGAGTTATCTGTTAAGTTTTGTGTTGTGAAGTTTTCAAGTTTTGGGTAAGGATTCGATGGACTATGGAATAAGGAGTGGCAAGATCCTATGCTTGGGGATGCCCAAGGCACCCCAAGGTAATATTGAAGGATAGACAAGAGCCTAATCTTGGGGATGCCCCGGAAGGCATCCCCTCTTTCGTCTTCGTTCATCGGTAACTTTACTTGGAGCTATATTTTTATTTACCACATGATATGTGTTTTGCTTGGAGCGTCTTTTTATTTTATTTAGTTTTGCTTGCTGTTTGAATAAAATACCAAGATCTGAAATTATTAAATGTTAGAGAGTCTTCACATAGTTGCATAATTATTCGACTACTCATTGATCTTCACTAATATCTTTCAGAGTAGTTTGTCATTTGCTCTAGTACTTCACTTATATCTTTTAGGGCATGGTGGTAGTTTTATTTTGAAGAAATAGATGAACTCTCATGCTTCACTTATATTATTTTGAGAGTCTTAATAGCATGGTAATTTGCTTAAAATCCCAATATACTAGGTATTCAAGAATAATAAAATTTTCTTATGAGTGTTTTGAATACTAAGAGAAGTTTGATGCTTGATGATTGTTTTGAGATATAGAGGTAATAATATCAAACTCGTGCTAGTTGAGTAGTTGTGAATTTGAGTAATACTTGTGTTGAAGTTTGCAAGTCCCATAGCATGCACGTATGGCAAATGTTATGTAACAAATTCGAAACATGAGGTGTTATTTGATTGTCTTCCTTATGAGTGGCGGTCGGGGACGAGCTATGGTCTTTTCCTAACAATCTATCCCCCTAGGACCTTGCGCATAGTGCCGAGGTTTTTGATGACTTGTAGATTTTTTCAATAAGTATGTGAGTTCTTTATGACTAGTGTTGAGTCCATGGATTATACGCACTCTCACCCTTCCATCCTTGCTAGCCTCTTCGGTACCGTGCATTGCCCTTTCTCACATTTAGAGTTGGCGCAAACTTCGCCGGTGCATCCAAACCCCGTGATATGATACGCTCTGTCACACATAAACCTCCTTCTATCTTCCTCAAAACAGCCACCATACCTACCTATTATGGCATTTCCATAGCAATTCCGAGATATATTGCCATGCAACTTTCCACCATTCTGTTCATCATGACACATTCATCATAGTCATATTGCTTAGCATGATCATGTAGTTGACATAGTATTTGTGGCAAAGCCACCGTTCATAATTCTTTCATACATGTCACTCTTGGTCCATTGCATATCCCGGCACACCGCCGGAGGCATTCATATGGAGTCATCTTTGTTCTAGTATCGAGTTGTAATCATTGAGTTGTAAATAAATAGAAGTGTGATGATCATCATTTTCTAGAGCATTGTCCCAAGTGAGGAATAAAAAAAAGAGAAAGGCCCAAAACAAAGAAGAAAAAAAGAACAAGGCCATAAAAAAAGAGAAGGCCCCCAAAAAAATGAAAAAGAGAGAAAAAGAGAGAAGGGACAATGCTACTATCCTTTGCCGCACTTGTGCTTCAAAGTAGCACCATGATCTTCATGATAGAGAGTCTCTTGTTTTGTCACTCTCATATACTAGTGGGAAATTTTCATTATAGAACATGGCTTGTATATTCCAACAATGGGCCTCCTCAAGTGCCCTAGGTATTCGTGAGAAAGCAAGTTGGATGCACACCCACTTAGTTTCTTTTGTTGAGCTTTCATACATTTATAGCTCTAGTGCATCCGTTGCATGGCAATCCCTACTCCTTGCATTGACATCAATTGATGGGCATCTCCATAGCCCATTGATTAGCCTCGTTGATGTGAGACTTTCTCCTTTTTGTCTTCTCCACATAACCCCCTCATTATTCTATTCCACCCATAGTGTTATATCCATGGCTCGCGCTCATGTATTGCGTGAAAGTTTATGAGTTTGAGATTACTAAAGTATGAAACAATTGCTTGGCTTGTCATCGGGGATGTGCATGATGAGAGCATTCTTGTGTGACGAAAATGGAGCATGACTAAACTATATGATTTTGGAGGGATGAACTTTCTTTGGCCATGTTATTTTGAGAAGACATAATTGCTTAGTTAGTATGCTTGAAGTATTATCATTTCTATGTCAGTATGAACTTTTGTCTTGAATCTTATGGATCTGAATATTCATACCACAATTAAGAAGAATTACATCAAAATTATGCCAAGTAGCATTCCACATCAAAAATTCTGTTTTTATCATTTACCTACTCGAGGACGAGCAGGAATTCAACTTGGGGCTGCTGATACGTCTCCAACGTATCTATAATTTTTGATTGCTCCATGCTATATTATCTACTGTTTTGGATGTTTATGGGCTTCATTATACAATTTTATATCATTTTTGGGACTAACCTATTAACCCAGAGCCCAGTGCCAGTTTCTGTTTTTACCTTGTTTTAGGGTTTCGAAGAAAAGGAAAATCAAACAGAGTCCAATTGACCTGAAACTTCACGGAACTCATTTTTGGAAGGAAAGAAGCCCAGAAGACTTGAAGTGCACGTAAGGGAAGCTTGGAGGAGGCCACGAGGTAGGGGGTGCGCCCACCCCCGTAGGGCGCGCCCTCCACCCTTGTGGGCCCCTCGTGCCCCCTGACGTACTTCTTCCGCCTATATATCTCCATATACCCTAAAACTTCCAGGGGCACAATAGATCGGGAGTTCTGCCGCCAGAAGCTTCTATAGCCACCGAAAGCCAATCTAGACCCGTTCTGACACCCTGCCGGAGGGGGAATCCCTCTCCGGTGGCCAGCTTCATCATCCCGGTGCTATCCATGACGAGGAGGGAGTAGTTCTCCCTCGGGGCTGAGGGTATGTACCAGTAGCTATGTGTTTGATCTCTCTCTCTCTCGTGTTCTTGATTTGGCACGATCTTGATGTATCACGAGCTTTGCTATTATAGTTGGATCTTATGTTTCTTCTCCCCTCTACTCTCTTGTAATGGATTGAGTTTCCCCTTTGAAGTTATCTTATCGGATTGAGTCTTTAAAGATTTGAGAACACTTGATGTATGTCTTGCCATGCATATCTGTGGTGACAATGGGATATCACGTGATTCACTTGATGTATGTTTTGGTGATCAACTTGCGGGTTCCGCCCATGAACCTATGCATAGGGGTTGGCACACGTTTTCATCATGATTCTCCGGTAGAAACTTTGGGGCACTCTTTGAGGTTCTATGTGTTGGTTGAATAGATGAATCTGAGATTGTGTGATGCATATCGTATAATCATACCCACGGATACTTGAGGTGACATTGGAGTATCTAGGTGACATTAGGGTTTTGGTTGATGTGTGTCTTAAGGTGTTATTCTAGTACGAACTCTAGGGATGTTTGTGACACTTATAGGAATAGCCCAACGGATTGATTCGAAAGAATAACTTTGAGGTGGTTTCGTACCCTACCATAATCTCTTTGTTCGTTCTCTGTTATTAGTGACTTTGGAGTGACTCTTTGTTGCATGTTGAGGGATAGTTATATGATCCAATTATGTTATTATTGTTGAGGGAACTTGCACTATCAAAAGTATGAACCCTAGGCCTTGTTTCAACGCATTGCAGTATCGTTTATGCTCACTTTTATCATTCGTTACCTTGCTGTTTTTTATATTTTCAGATTACAAAAACCTTTATCTACCATCCATATACCACTTGTGTCACTATCTCTTCCCCGAACTAGTGCACCTATACAATTTACTATTGTATTGGGTGTGTTGGGGACACAAGAGACTCTTTGTTATTTGGTTGCAGGGTTGCTTGAGAGAGACCATCTTCATCCTATGCCTCATACGGATTGATAAACCTTAGGTCATCCACTTGAGGGAAATTTGCTACTGTCCTACAAACCTCTGCACTTGGAGGCCCAACAACGTCTACAAGAAGAAAGTTGTGTAGTAGACATCAAGCTCTTTTCTGGCGCCGTTTCCTGGGAGGCGAGTGCTTGAAGGTATATCTTTAGATCTTGCAATCGAGTCTTTTAATTTCAGTGTTGAAAACCTTTAGCGTTGAAAACCTTTAGCGTTTGACTTAAATTCAAATTTGGATTTGAATTGGTATAAACTAATGTGAGATTAACAACAGTATCTGTAATGACGTGGTATCATTAGCAAAGGTTCAGTGTAATTAATTATCCGGGCGTCACAGTGTGCAAGCTCGAGCGATCCATTTATGGACTAGTGCTAGCCTCTCGGAGTTGGAATATACGCTTTGATAGTCTGATCAAAGCATATGGTTTTATACAGACTTTTGGAGAAGCCTATATTTACAAGAAAGTGAGTGGGAGCTTCGTAGCATTTCTGATATTATATGTAGATGACATATTGTTGATCGGAGATGATACTGAATTTCTGAATAGCATAAAAGGATACTTGAATAAGAATTTTTCAATGAAAGACCTCGGTGAAGCTGCTTATATATTGGGCATCAAGATCTATAGAGATAGATCAAGATGCTCAATTGGACTTTCACAAAGCACATACCTTGATAAAGTTTTAAAGAAGCTCAAAATGGATCAAGCAAAGAAAGGGTTCTTGCCTGTGTTACAAGATGTGAAGTTGAGTCAGACTCAATGCCCGACCACTGCAGAAGATAGAGAGAAAATGAAAGTCAATCCCTATGCTTCAACCATAGGTTCTATCATGTATGCAATGTTGTGTACCAGACCTGATGTGTGGCTTGCTATTAGTTTAGCAGGGAGGTACCAAAGTAATCCAGGAGTGGATCGCTGGACAGCGGTCAAGAACATCCTGAAATACCTAAAAAGGATTAAGGATATGTTTCTCGTTTATGGAGGTGACAAAGAGCTCGTCGTAAATGGTTACATCGATGCAAGCTTTGACACTAATCCGGATGACTCTAAGTCACAAACTAGATACGTATTTTTATTAAATGGTAGAGCTGTCGGTTGGTGTAGTTCCAAATAGAGCATCATGGCGGGATCTACGTGTGAAGTGGAGTACATAGCTGCTTCGGAAGCAGCAAATGAAGGAGTCTGGATAAGGAGTTCATATCCGATCTAGGTGTCATACCTAGTGCATCGGATCTAATGAAAATCTTTTGTGACAATACTGGTGCAATTGCCTTGGCAAAGGAATCCAGATTTCACAAGAGAACCAAGCACATCAAGAGACGCTTCAATTCCATCCACGATCAAGTCAAGGAGGGGGACATAGAGATTTGCAAGATACATACGGATCTAAATGTTGCAGACCCATTGACTAGGCCTCTCTCACGAGCAAAACATGATCAGCACCAAGACTCCATGGGTGTTAGAATCATTACAATGTAATCTAGATTATTGACTCTAGTGCAAGTGGGAGACTGAAGAAATATGCCCTAGAGGCAATAATAAAGTTGTTATTTATATTTCCTTATATCATGATAAATGTTTATCATTCATGCTAGAATTGTATTAACCGGAAACTTAGTACATGTGTGAATACATAGACGAACAGAGTGTCACTAGTATGCCTCTACTTGACTAGCTCGTTGAATAATTGATGGTTATGTTTCCTGACCATAGACATGAGTTGTCATTTGATTAACGGGATCAGATCATTAGAGAATGATGTGATTGAATTGACCCATCCGTTAGCTTAGCACGATGATCGTTTAGTTTGTTGCTATTGCTTTCTCCATAACTTATACATGTTCCTATGACTATGAGATCATGCAACTCCCGAATACCGGAGGAACATTTAGTGTGCTATAAAGATGCTCTATAGGTGTCTCCGATGGTGTTTGCTGAGTTGGCATAGATCGAGATTAGGATTTGTCACTCCGAGTATCGGAGAGGTATCTCTAGGCCCTCTTGGTAATGCACATCACTATAAACCTTGCAAGCAATGTGACTAATGGGTTAGTTGCGAGATGATGCATTACGGAACGAGTAAAGAGACTTGCCGTAACGAGATTGAACTAGGTATTGAGATACCGACGATCGAATCTCAGGCAAGTAACATACCGATGACAAAGGGAACAACGTATGTTGTTGTGTGGTTTGACCGATGAAGATCTTCGTAGAATATGTAGGAACCAATATGAGCATCCAGGTCCCACTATTCGTTATTGACTCGAGATGAGTCTCGGTCATGTCTACATAGTTCTCGAACCCGTAGGGTCCGCACGCTTAACGTTCGGTGACGATCGATATTATGAGTTTATGTGTTTTGATGTACCAAAGGTAGTTCAGAGTCCCGGATATAATCACAGACATTACAAGGAGTCTCGAAATGGTCGAGACGTAAAGATAAATATATTGGAAGCCTATGTTTGGACATCGGAATGGTTCCGGATGAGTTCGGGCATTTTCCGGAGTACCAGGAGGTTACCTGAACCCCCCAGGGAGTATATGGGCCTTATTGGGCCTTAGTGGAATAGAGGAGAGGAAGGGAAAAGGTGGGAGGCGCGCCCCCCTAGCCCAATCCGAATTGGGCGGGGGGCAACCCCCTCCCTTTCCTTTCCCCTCTCCTCCCCTTCCTTCTCTCCTACTCCTACTACTTGGAAGGGGGGAATCCTACTCCCGGTGGGAGTAGTACTCCCCTAGGGTGCGCCATAGAGGGACGACCCTCCCCCTTCCTCTACTCCTTTATATACGGGGGAGGGGGCACCACATAGACACACAAGTTGATCATTGATCCCTTAGCCATGTGCGGTGCCCCCTTCCACCATAATCCACCTCGGTCATATCGTAGCGGTGCTTAGGCGAAGCCCTGTTCCGGTAGCATCATCATCACCGTCATCACGCTGTCGTGCTGACGAAGCTCTCCCTCGACACTCAGCTGGATCTAGAGTTCGTGGGACGTCACCGAGCTGAACGTGTGCAGATCGCGGAGGTGCCATACCTTCGGTGCTAGGATTGGTCGGATCATGAAGACGTTCGACTACATCAACCGCGTTGTCATAACGCTTCCGTTTACGATCTACGAGGGTATGTGGACAACACTCGTCCCCTCTCGTTGCAATACATCACCATGATAGATCTTGCGTGTGCGTAGGAATTTTTATCAAATTACTGCGTTCCCCAACAGTGATTGACTTGACCCATCCGTTAGCTTAGCACTATGATCATTTAGTTTATTGCTAATGTTTTCTTCATAGCTTATACATGTTCCTATGACTATGAGATTATGCAACTCTCGAATACCGAGGAATGCTTAGTGTGCTATCAAACGTCACAACGTAATTGGGTGACTATAAAGATGCTCTACAGGTGTCTCCGATGGTGTTTGTTGAGTTGGCATAGATCGAGATTAGGATTTGTCACTCCGTGTATCGGAGAGGTATCTCTGGGCCCTCTCGGTAATGCACATCACTATAAGCCTTGCAAGCAATGTGACTAATGAGTTAGTTACGGGATGATGCATTACAGAACGAGTAAAGAGACTTGCCGGTAATGAGATTGAACTAGGTATTGAGATACCGGTGATCGAATCTCCGGCAAGTAACATACCGATGACAAAAGGAACAACGTATGTTGTTATGTGGTTTGACCAATAAAGATCTTCGTAGAATATGTAGGAACCAATATGAGCATCCAGGTTCCGCTATTGGTTATTGACTGGAAGTGAGTCTCGGCCATGTCTACATAGTTCTCGTACCCGTAGGGTCTGCACGCTAAACGTTCGATGACGATCGGTATTATGAGTTTATGTGTTTTGATGTATCGAAGGTAGTTCGGAGTCCCGGATATGATCACGGACACGACGAGGAGTCTCGAAATGGTCGAGATATAAAGATTGATATATTGGATGACTATATTCGGACACCGGATGAGTTTCGGAGCTTACCGGATATATATCGGAGTGTCGGGGGGTTATCGGAACCCCCAGGGGAACTAATGGGCCTCTATGGGCCTTAGTCGGAAGAGAGGAAGGGTCGGGAGGGGCTGGCCGCGCCCCC
Organism: Triticum aestivum; assembly: GCF_018294505.1. Classification (NCBI taxonomy): domain Eukaryota; kingdom Viridiplantae; phylum Streptophyta; class Magnoliopsida; order Poales; family Poaceae; genus Triticum; species Triticum aestivum. The sequence goes on from NC_057809.1 coordinate 88,880,148, forward strand.
TAGATCCGAATTGGACCAAGAGAACGGGGCGGCGCCCCCCTTTCCATCCCTTCCCCCTCTTCCTTCCTTCCCTCTCTCTGCCTCTTGGTGGATTCCTACTAGGACTTGGAGTCCTAGTAGGATTCCCCTTTGGGGGCGCGCCCCAGGGGTCGGCCGGCCTCCAAATTGCTCCTTTATATATGGGGGCAGGGGCCACCCTAGAACACACAAGTTGACAATTTTCTTAGCCGTGTGTGGTGCCCCACTCCATAGATTTCCACCTCGGTCATATTGTTGTAGTGCTTAGGCGAAGCCCTGCGCCGTAACTTCATCATCACCGTTATCACACCGTCGTGCTGACAAAACTCTCCCTCGACCTAAGCTGGATCAAGAGTACGAGGGACATCACCGAGCTGAACCTGTGCAGATCGCGGAGGTGCCGTGCGTTCGGTACTTGGATTTGTTGGATCTGGAAGACGTTCAACTACATCAACCGCGTTACTAAACGCTTCCGCTTTCGGTCTATGAGGGTACGTGGACACACTCTCCCCTCTCGTTTCTATGCATCATCTAGATGGATCTTGCGTGTGCGTAGGCAAAATTTTGAAATACTATGTTCCCCAACAAAGAGAGATGCATAACACTAACACCGGCTCCAAGATCACATAAATCAGTTTTAACATAGTTTCTTTTAATGGAGCATGGTATAGTTGGTACTCCTGGATCTCCTAGTTTCTTTGGTATTCCACCTTTAAAAGAATAATTGGCAAGCATGGTGGAAATTTCAGCTTCCGATATCTTTCTTTTATTTGTAACAATATCTTTCATATACTTAGCATAAGGATTCATTTTAAGCATATCAGTCAAACGCATATGCAAAAAGATAGGTCTAACTATTCCAGCAAAGCGCTCAAAATCCTCATCATCCTTTTTCTTGGATGGTTTAGGAGGAAAAGGCATGGGTTTTTGAACCCATGGTTCTCTTTCTTTACTGTGCTTCCTAGCAACAAAGTCTCTCTTATCATAACGTTGATTCTTTGATTGTGGGTTATCAAGATCAACATCAGGTTCAATCTCTACATCATTGTTATTGCTAGGTTGAGCATCAACATGAACATCATCATTATCACTAGGTTCATGTTCATTACTCGATTGTGTTTTAGCATCAGAAATAGAAATATCATTGGGATTCTCAGGTGTGTCAACAACAGGTTCACTAGAAGCATGCCAAGTCCTATCATTCTTCTTCTTCTTCTTCTTCTTCTTCTTAGAAGGACTAGGTGCATCAACATTAGTTCTCTGAGAATCTTGCTCAACTCTCTTAGGGTGGCCCTCGGGATACAAAGGTTCCTGAGTCATTCTACCCCCTCTAGTCATAACTCTAACATCGTTATCATTTTTCTTATTATTTAATTCATTGAGCAAATCATCTTGTGCTTTGAGCACTTGTTCTACCTGAGTGGTAACCATAGAAGCATGTTTACTAATAAGTTTAAGGTCACCTTTAACTCTAGACATATAATGACTCAAGTGTTCAACCATATAAGCATTACGTTTCAATTGTCTACCAACATAAGCATTGAAGTTTTCTTGTTTAACAACAAAATTATCAATCTCATCCAAGCATTGGCTAGCAGACTTATTACAAGGAATATCACCTTCATCAAATCTATAGAGAGAATTTACCTTTACTACCTGTGTCGGGTTATTAAGACCATGTATTTCTTAAATAGGTGGTAAATTCTTAACATCTTCAGCTTTAATAAACTTTTCTTTCATAGATTTGTTTGCCTATTGCATATCTTCATGACTGAGAAATAGAATACCCCTTTTATTCGGAGTTGGCTTAAAAGTTGGTTCAGGAAGTGTCCAATCATTATCATTACTCAATATATTATTCAATAACAATTCAGCTTGCTCAACAGTTCTTTCCCTGAAAATACAACAAGCATAACTATCCAGGTGGTCTCTGGAAGCATCGGTTAGTCCATTATAAAAGATATCAAGTATTTCATTTTTCTTGAGAGGATGATCAGGCAAAGCATTAAGTAATCGAAGAAGCCTCCCCCAAGCTTGTGGGAGACTCTCTTCTTCATTTTGCACAAAATTATATATTTCCTGTAAGGCGGCTTGTTTCTTATGAGCGGGGAAATATTTAGCAGAGAAGTAATAAATCATATCCTGGGGACTACGCACACAACCATGAGCAAGAGAATTAAACCATGTTTTAGCATCACCCTTTAATGAGAATGGAAATAACTTAATGATATAGTAGTAAAAAAATTCCTCATGAGTGAATAGGCTGGCTATATCATTCAATTTAGTAAGATGTGCCACAACAGTTTCAGATTCATAGCCATAAAAAGGATCAGATTCAATCAAAGTAATTAACTCAGGATCGACGGATAAATCATAATCCTTATCAAAAATACAGATAGGTGAAGTAGCAAAAGGAGGGTCATATTTCATTCTAGCATTCAAAGACTTTTCTTTCAGCTTAGCTAATATTTTATTAAGATCATATCTATCTTTGCAAGCAAAAAGGTCTCTAGTAGTTTCTTTATCCATAACATAACCCTCAGGCACATCAGGCAATTCATATCTAGGGGGAGAATCTTCATCATCACTTTCATCAATATTATTTGTTTCAATAGTTTCATTCTCTCTAACCCTAGCAATTTGTTCATCAAGAAATTCACCTAATGGCACAGTATTATGAAGCATAGAAGCAGTTTCATCATAAGCATCATGCATAGTAGAAGTGGCATCATCAATAACATGTGACATATCATAATCAATAACAAGTGTAGGTGTCGCAAATTTACTCATAACAGAAGGTGAATCAAGTGCAGAGCTAGATGGCAGTTCCTTACCTCCCCTCGTAGTTGAGGGGAAAATCTTGGTTGTTTCATCTTTCAAGTTCCTCATAGTGATCAACAGATATAAATACCAAGTAACTCAAAGAATAGAGCTATGCCCCCAGGCAATGGTGCGAGAAAATAGTCTTGATAACCCACGAGTATAGGGGATCACAACAGTTTTTGAGGGTAGAGTATTCAACCCAAATTTATTGATTCGGCACAAGGGGAGCCAAAGAATATTCTCAAGTATTAGCAGTTGAGTTGTCAATTCAACCACACCTGAAAGACTTAATATCTGCAGCAAAGTATTTAGTAGCAAAGTAGTATGGAAGTAACAGTAACGGTGGCAAAAGTAAGAGTAGTAGTTTTTGTAGCAATCGTAACAGTGGCAATAGAAAAGTAACTAAGCAAAGATCAATATGTGAAAAGCTTGTAGGCAATGGATCAATTATGGATAATTATGTCGGATGCGATTCCTCATGCAATAGTTATAACATAGGGTGACACAGAACTAGCTCCAGTTCATCAATGTAATGTAGGCATGTATTCTGAATATAGTCATACGTGCTTATGGAAAAGAACTTGCATGACATCTATTGTCCTACCCTCCCGTGGCAGCGGGGTCTGATACGTCCATTTTGCATCATGCTTTTATATCGACATTCATTGCATTATGGGCTGTTATTACACATTATGTCACAATACTTATGCCTATTATCTCTTATTTTACAAGGTTTACATAAAGAGGGAGAATGCCGGCAGCTGGGATTCTGGGCTGGAAAAGGAGCAAATATTAGAGACCTATTCTGCACAGCTCCAAAAGTCCTGAAACTTCACGGAAGTCATTTTTAGAATATATGAAAAATACTAAGCGCAAGAGGTTTCGGAGGGGGGCCACACCCTGCCCACGAGGGTGGGGGCGCGCCCTACCCCCCTGGGCGTGCCCCCCTACCTCGTGGGCCCCCTGGTGGCCCTCCGATGCCCATCTTCTGCTATATGAAGTCTTTCGATGAGGAAAAAATCATAAGCAAGCTTTTGGGACGAGACTCCGCCGCCACAAGGCGGAACCTTGGCGGAATTAATCTAGGGCTTCGGCAGAGCTGTTCTGCCGGGGAAACTTCCCTCCGAGAGGGGGAAATCATCGCCATCGTCATCACCAATGATCCTCTCACCGGGAGGGGGTCAATCTCCATCAACATCTTCACCAGCACCATCTCCTCTCAAACCCTAGTTCATCTCTTGTATCCAATTCTTGTCTCCGAGTCTGGGATTGGTACCTGTGGGTTGCTAGTAGTGTTAATTACTCCTTGTAGTTGATGCTAGTTGGTTTATTTGGTGGAAGATCATATGTTCAGATCCTATATGCATATTAATACCCCTCTGATTATGAACATGAATATGCTTTATGAGTAGTTATGTTTGTTCCTGGGGACATGGGAGAAGTCTTGCTATTAGTAGTCATGTGAATTTGGTATTCGTTCGATATTTTGATGAGATGTATGTTGTCTCTCCTCTAGTGGTGTTATGTGAACATCGACTACATGACACTTCGCCATTATTTGGGCCTAGAGGAAGGCATTGGGAAGTAATAAGTAGATGATGGGTTGCTAGAGTGACAGAAGCTTAAACCCTAGTTTATGCGTTGCTTCGCAAGGGGCTTATTTGGATCCATATGTTTCATGCTACGGTTAGGTTTACCTTAATACTTTTGTTGTAGTTGTGGATGCTTGCAATAGAGGTTAATCATAAGTGGGATGCTTGTCCAGGTAAGGGCAGTACCCAAGCACCGGTCCACCCACATACCAAATTATCAAAGTACCGAACGCGAATCATATGAACGTGATGAAAACTAGCTTGACGATAATTCCCATGTGTCCTCGGGAGCGCTTTTCTCTATATAAGAGTTTGTCCAGGCTTGTCCTTTGCTACAAAAAGGATTGGGACACCTTGCTGCACTTTATTACTTTTGTTAATTGTTGCTCGTTACAAATTTTCTTATCAAAAAACTATCTGTCACCTATAATTTCAGTGCTTGCAGAGAATACCTTGCTGAAAACCGCTTATCATTTCCTTCTGCTCCTCATTGGGTTCGACACTCTTACTTATCGAAAGGACTACGATAGATCCCCTATACTTGTGGGTCATCAAGACTCTTTTCTGGCGTCGTTGCCGGGGAGTGAAGCGCCTTTGGTAGGTGGAATTTGGTAAGGAAAATTTTATATAGTGTGCTGAAATTTACTATCACTTGTTACTATGGAAAGTAATCCTCTATGGGGCTTGTTCGGGGTATCTTCACCCCGACCAGTAGAGCAAATAGTTGCTCCCCGACCTACTGAACCTATTGAGGCCCTGTTTGGTTCAACTTTCATTGACGGATACCGCTGCCGCGCAGCAGAATCTGAACCAAAGGGCGAACACAGCAGAATCCGATTCCAGAAATCCGCTGCCAAAATCTGAACCAAAAGCGGAAACAACCCAAGACGTGCTTTCCAAAATCTGATTCCGCTGCGGGCCAAAATCTGAAAAAGTTGTATCAGTTGGTTTGCCAAATGACCTACATCTTTTTCACATCAGATTTTCTACAGCTGTTTTTCCACAGCAGATTTTTCACAGCTGCTTTTGGAAATCCACAGTCGAACCAAACAGGGCCTAAACCTACTAAAAATGAAAATGTCTACTTTGAGATTCCTTCGGATATGATAGAAAAACTGCTAGCTAATCCTTTTGCACAAGACTGAACAATGCATCTTGATGAGCACCTAATATATGTTGATGAAGTTTGTGGATTATTTAAGGTTGCAGGTGTGCCCGATGATGTTATTAAGAAGAAGGTCTTCCCTTTATCTTTGAAGGGAGATGCATTGACATGGTATAGGCTATGTGATGATATGGGATCATGGAACTACAAACGATTGAAATTGGAATTTCATCCAAAGTTTTATCCTATGCATCTTGTTCATCGTGATCGCAATTATATATATAATTTTTCGCCTCGCGAAGGAGAAAGCATCACTCAAGCTTGGGGGAGGCTTAAATCAAAGTTATATTCATGCCCCCATCATGAGCTTCCAGGAGAAATAATTATTCAAAATTTATATGCTCGGCTTTCTGGTAACAATCGCACCATGCTTGATACTTCTTGTGCTGGCTCTTTTATGATGAAGACTATTGAATTCGAATGGGATTTATTGGAAAGAATTAAACACAACTCTGAAGATAGGGACCTCGACAATGGTAAGGAGTTAGGTATGACACCTAGTTTTGATTCTGTTAAATCTTTTATGGATACCGATATTTTTCGTAAATTTAGCACTAATATGGACTTGACTCTGAGATAGTAGCTTCCTTTTGTAAATCTTTTGCTACTTATGTTGATCTCCCCAAGGAGAAGTGGTTTAAATATCATCCTCCCATAGAAGTAAAAGTAGTTGCACCTATTAAAGTTGAAGAAAAGACTATCACTTATAATGATCCTATTGTTCCTACTTCTTATGTTGAGAAACCACCTTTCCCTGTTAGGATAAAGGATCATGCTAAAGCTTCAACTGTAGTTCGTAAAAGCAATATTAAAACATATACACCTCATGAGCAAGTTAAAGTTGAACTTAATATTGCTATTGTTAAAGATCTCTTGTCTAATAATATAGATGGGCATGTTATTTATTTCTGTGAAGAAACTGCTAGAATTGCTAAACCCGTGATAAAGATAAACCTAGACCTGTGGTAGGCATGCCTGTTATTTCTGTTCAAATAGGAGATCATTGTTATCATGGCTTATGTGATATGGGTGCTAGTGCTAGTGCAATACCTTATTCCTTATACCAAGAAGTTATGCATGATATTGCACCTGCCGAGATAGAAGATATTGATGTGACAATTAAACTTGCCAATAGAGATACTATTTCACCAATGGGAATTGTTAGAGATGTTGAAGTCTTGTGTGAGAAAACTAAATATCCTACTGATTTTCTTGTTCTTGGTTCCCCACAAGATGGCTTTTGTCCCATTATATTTGGTAGACCCTTCTTAAATACTGTTAATGCTACCATAGATTGCAAAAGAGATGTTGTTACTGTTGGTTTAGATGATATGGCTCATGAATTTAATTTTTCTAAATTCAGTAGACAACACCGTGAAGAAGAATTACCTAGTAAGGATGAAATTATTAGTCTTGCTTCTATTGTCGTACCTCCTAGTGATCCTTTAGAACAATATTTGCTAGACCATGAAAATGATATGTTTATGAATGAAAGAAGGGAAATAGATGAAGTATTCTTTAAACAGGAACCTATTCTAAAAAACAATTTACCTGTTGAAATCCTAGGGGATCCTCCTCCACCCAAGGGTGATCCCGTGTTTGAGCTTAAACCATTATTGAATACTCTTAAATATGCTTATCTTGATGAGAAAAAGATATATCCTGTTATTATTAGTGCTAACCTTTCAGAGCATGAGGAAGAGAGATTATTGAAAACTCTGAAGAAGCACCGTGCTGCTATTGGGTATACTCTTGATGATCTTAAGGGCATTAGTCCCACTCTATGTCAACATAAAATTAATTTGGAGGAAGATGCTAAACCAGTCCGTGATCATCAACGTCGGCTGAATCCCAAAATGAAAGAAGTGGTAAGAAAGGAGATACTAAAGCTCCTTGAGGCAGGTATAATTTATCTCGTTGCTGATAGTCAGTGGGTAAGCCCTGTCCATTGTGTCCCTAAGAAGGGAGGTATTACTGTTGTTCCTAACGATAAGGACGAATTGATTCCTCAAAGAATTATTACATGTTATAGGATGGTAATTGATTTCCCCAAATTAAATAAGGCTACTAAAAAGGATCATTACCCCTTACCTTTTATCGATCAAATGCTAGAAAGATTATCCAAACATACACATTTTTGCTTTCTAGATGGTTATTCTGGTTTCTCTCAAATGCCTGTGTCAGCCAAAGATCAATCAAAGACTACTTTTACATGCCCTTTTGGTACTTTTGCTTATAGACGTATGCCTTTTGGTTTATGTAATGCACCTGCTACCTTTCAAAGATGCATGATGGCTATATTCTCTGACTTTTGTGAAAAGATTTGTGAGGTTTTCATGGACGACTTTTCTGTCTATGGATCTTCATTTGATGATTGCTTGAGCAACCTTGATCGAGTTTTGCAGAGATGTGAAGAAACTAATCTTGTCTTGAACTGGAAAAAGTGCCACTTTATGGTTAATGAAGGTATTGTCTTGGGGCATAAAGTTTCTGAAAGAGGTATTGAAGTTGATAAAGCTAAGGTTGATGCTATTGAAAAGATGCCATGTCCCAAGGACATCAAAGGTATAAGAAGTTTCCCTGGTCATGCCGATTTTTATAGGAGGTTCATTAAGGACTTCTCAAAAATTTCTCGGCCTCTGACTAATTTATTACAAAAAAGATATACCATTTGTTTTTGATGATGATTGCATAGAAGCATTTGAAATACTTAAGAAATCATTGATCTCTGCACCTATTGTTCAGCCACCTGATTGGAATTTACCCTTTGAAATTATGTGTGATGCTAGAGACTATGTTGTAGGTGTTGTTCTAGGGCAAAGAGTTGATAAGAAGTTAAATGTTATTCAATATACTAGTAAAACTCTAGACAATGCTCAGAGAAATTATGCTACTACTGAAAAGGAATTCCTAGCAGTTGTATTTGCTTGTGATAAGTTTAGACCATATATTGTTGATTCTCAAGTAACTATTCACGCGGATCATGCTGCTATTAAATGCCTTATGGAAAATAAAGATGCTAAACCTAGACTTATTAGATGGGTTCTCCTGCTACAAGAATTTGATTTGCATATTGTTGATAGAAAGGGAGCTGAGAACCCCATTGCAGACAACTTGTCTAGGTTAGAAAATGTTCTTGATGACCCACTACCTATTGATGATAGCTTTCCTGATGAACAATTAAATGTCATAAATGCTTCTCGTACTGCTCCATGGTACGCTGATTATGCTAATTATATTGTTGCTAAATTTATACCACCTAGTTTCACATACCAACAAAAGAAAAAGTTTTTCTATGAGTTCCGGCATTACTTTTGGGATGACCCACATCTTTATAAAGAAGGTGTAGATGGTGTTATTAGACGTTGTGTACCTGACCATGAACAGGAATAGATCATATGCAAGTGTCATTCCGAGGCTTATGGAGGACACCACGCTGGAGATAGAACTGCACATAAGGTATTGCAATCCAGTTTTTATTGGCCTACTCTCTTCAAGGATGCCTGTAAGTTTGTTTTATCTTGTGATGAATGTCAAAGAATTGGTAATATTAGTAGATGTCAAGAAATGCCTATGAATTATTCACTTGTTATTGAACCATTCAATGTTTGGGGCTTCGATTATATGGGACCTTTTCCTGCCTCTAATGGTTACACACATATTTTAGTCGTTGTTGATTATGTTACTAAGTGGGTAGAAGCTATTCCAACTAGTAGTGTTGATCATAACACTTCTATTAAGATGCTTAAAGAAGTTATTTTTCCAAGGTTTGGAGTCCCTAGATATTTAATGAGTGATGGTGGTTCACATTTATTCATGGTGCTTTCCGTAAAATGCTTGCTAAGTATGATGTTAATCATAGAATTGCATCTCCTTATCACCCTCGGTCTAGTGGTCAAGTATAATTGAGTAATAGAGAGCTCAAATTAATTTTGCAGAAGACTGTCAATAGATCTAGAAAAAATTGGTCCAAGAAACTTGATGATGCATTATGGGCCTATAGAACTGCATATAAAAATCATATGGGTATGTCTCCGTATAAAATGGTTTATGGAAAAGCATGTAAGTTACCTCTCGAACTAGAACATAAGGCTTATTGGGCTATTAAAGAGCTCAACTATGATTTCAAACTTGCCGGTGAGAAGAGGTTATTTGACATTAGCTCACTTGATGAATGGAGAACCCAAGCCTGCGAAAATGCCAAGTTGTTTAAAGAAAAAGTCAAAAGATGGCATGACAAAAGAATACAAAAGCGTGAGTTTAATGTAGGTGAATATGTATTATTATACAACTCTCGTTAAGATTTTTTGCAGGAAAACTTCTCTCTAAATGGGAAGGTCCTTACGTTATCGAGGAGGTCCATCGTTCCGGTGCCATAAAAATCAACAACTTCGAAGGCACAAATAGGTGGTGAACGGTCAAAGAATTAAACATTATATCTCAGGTAATCATATAAATGTTGAAACCAATGTTATTGAAACCGTAACCCCGGAGGAATACATAAGGGACACTTTTCGGAACATTTCAGACTTCGAAAAGGAATATGTATGTGGTACAGTAAGTAAACCGACTCCAAAACAGTTCTAATGGCAATTTTCTTCCGTTTTGGAATATTTAGAAAAATAGAAAAATAAGAAGCAGTCCGAGAAGGACACGAGGGCTCCACGAGGGTGGATGGCGCGCCCTACCCCCTGGGCGCGCCCCCTACCTCGTGGGCACCTCGTGTGCTCTCCGCACTCCATTTTCTTACACATCACGTATTTTGGTCGGTAAAAATTCATTATATAACCTGCTGAAGGTTTTGATCACCGTATCACGCAAAAATCTCATGTCTTTCTTTCGAGCTATTTTTCTGACAGATCCAGGTCGTCATGTCGTCTTCAAGTGCCCCCAAGGACCAGTTCTTCGAGAAGGTCATCAACCCCTACCTCGCGGAAGTGCTGCAACACCCTCAAACCATTGAGATGCGTGAGGGGTTGTTGCACATCCGCGATGTTGAGGGACCAAGGAAGACTGGAAGCACAGAGGCAAGGCTCAAGGCATTGGAGCAAGAAGTTTTCAAGTGTCAGGAGATGGTGGAGCATGGACTCGATTCCAATCACATTATGATCATGGAGTTCACCAACAACCACAAGCTGGACGTCAAGGACATTAGGGAGACCATCTTCAAGCTTTTCATGAGAAAATAGAGCACCTCCAAGCCCAGATCTATGACCTGCAAAATCAAAACTGTGAGTATGAATATAGATTCAAGAGGATGAGTTTGGCTGCAGATTTGAGGTTTCAGGAGACTCGATCATCCTTCTATGATGGTGAGCCTATGCCTTGGAAGAAGGACGACAAGCCTACGCCATCAACAAAACCATCAACTTCTTCACCAACAAAGGAGACATAATCACATGGGTATGGGCACTCCCCTTGGCAACTGCCAAGCTTGGGGGAGTGCCCCGATATTGTATCACCATCACTCTTATCTTTACCATTTTTCTTAGTTCGGTCCTTTTGGTAATATCTTGATCTAGTAGAATAAAAGCTTTATATGATCGTGTGATATGGAAGAAATAAAAGCGACGGACTGCATAATAAAGGTCCATATCACAAGTGGCAATATAAAGTGACATTCTTTCGCATTAAGATTTTGTGCATCCAACCATAAAAGTGCATGACAACCTTTGCTTCCCTTTGCGAAGGGCCTATCTTTTACTTTTATCTCCTACCTTGCATAAGAGTCATGGTGATCTTCACTTTTCCTTTTTTACATTTTATCTTTTGGCAAGCACAACATGTTGGAAAGATCCTGGTATATATGGCTAATTGGATGTGAGTTTTCATGAACTATTATTGTTGACATTACCCTTGAGGCAAAACATTGGGGGGCAAAACTATAAGCCCCTATCTTTCTCTGTGTCTGATCAAAACTCCATACCCATAAGTATTGCGTGAGTGTTAGCTATTGTGAAAGTCTATATGTTAGTTGAGTATGTGGACTTGCTGAAAAGCTCTTATATTGACTCTTTCCTATGTTATGATAAATTGCAATTGCTCCAATAACTAAGATTATAGTTTGTTGGTTTTCAATGAAGTTTATGATTCATACTTGAAATTGTGATTTAATTGTTACTCTAGCATAAGAGATCATATGACAAGAATTATATAAATTGTTGTTCTAAGAATGATCATAATGCCCTCATGTCCGTATTTTATTTTTATCAACACCTCTATCTCTAAACATGTGGACATATTTTTCGATTTCGGCTTTCGCTTGAGGACAAGCGAGGTCTAAGCTTGGGGGAGTTGATACGTCCATTTTGCATCATGCTTTTATATTGATATTTATTGCATTATGGGATGTTATTACACATTATGTCACAATACTTATGCCTATTCTCTCTAATTTTACAAGGTTTACATAAAGAGGGAGAATGCTGGCAGCTGGGATTCTGGGCTGGAAAAGGAGAAAATATTAGAGACCTATTCTGCACAGCTCCAGAAGTCCTGAAACTTCACGAAAGTCATTTTCAGAATATATATATAAAATACTGAGCACAAGAAGTTCCGGACGGGGGCCACACCCTGCCCACGAGGGTGGGGGTGCGCCCTACCCCCCTGGACACGCCCCTGCTTCATGGGCCCCCTGGTGGCCCTCCGATGCCCATCTTCTGCTATATGGAGTCTTTCAATGAGGAAAAAATCATAAGCAAGCTTTCAGGACGAGACTCCGCCGCCACAAGGCGGAACCTTGCGGAATCAATCTAGGGCTCTGGCGGAGCTGTTCTGCCAGGGATACTTCCCTCTGGGAGGGGGGAATCATCGCCATCGTCATCACCAACGATCCTCTCACCGGGAGGGGGTCAATCTCCATCAACATCTTCACCAGCATCATCTCCTCTCAAACCCTAGTTCATCTCTTGTATCCAATTCTTGTCTCCGAGTCTGGGATTGGTACCTGTGGGTTGCTAGTAGTGTTAATTACTCCTTGTAGTTGATTGTAGTTGGTTTATTTAGTGGAAGATCATATGTTCAGATCCTATATGCATATTAATACCCCTCTGATTATGAACATGAATATGCTTTGTGAGTAGTTACGTTTGTTCCTGAGGACATGGGAGAAGTCTTGCCATTAGTAGTCATGTGAATTTGGTATTCATTCAATATTTTGACGAGATGTATGTTGTCTCTCCTCTAGTGGTGTTATGTGAACATCGACTACATGACACTTCACCATTATTTGGGCCTAGAGGAAGGCATTGGGAAGTAATAAGTATATGATGGGTTGCTAGAGTGACAGAAGCTTAAACCCTAGTTTATGTGTTGCTTCGTAAGGGGCTGATTTTGATCCATATGTTTCATGCTATGGTTAGGTTTACCTTAATACTTTTGTTGTAGTTGCGGATGCTTGCAATAGAGGTTAAACATAAGTGGGATGCTTGTCCAAGTAAGGGCAGTACCCAAGCACCGGTCCACCCACATACCAAATTATCAAAGTACCGAATGCGAATCATATGAACGTGATGAAAACTAGCTTAATGATTGAGGGAGTCCTGGATTAGGGGGTCTCCGGACAGCCGGATTATATCCTTTGGCCGGACTGTTGGACTATGAAGATTCAAGATTGAAGATTTCGTCCCGTGTCCGGATGGGACTCTCCTTGGCGTGGAAGGCAAGCTTGGTAATACGGATATGTAGATCTCCTTCCTTGTAACTGACTCTGTGTAACCCTAGCCCCCTCCGGTGTCTATATAAACCGGAGGGTTTTAGTCCGTTGGACAACATACAATCATACCATAGGCTAGCTTCTAGGGTTTAGCCTCTTCGATCTCGTGGTAGATCAACTCTTGTAATACCCATATCATCAAGAATAAATCAAGTAGGACGTAGGGTTTTACCTCCATCTAGAGAGTCCGAACCTGGGTAAAACATCGTGTCCCCTGCCTCCTGTTACCATCCGCCTTAGACGCACAGTTTGGGACCCCCTACCTGAGATCCGCCGGTTTTGACACCGACATTGGTGCTTTCATTGAGAGTTCCTCTGTGTCGTCGCCGTTAGGCTTGATGGCTCCTTCTATCATTGATAGCGATGCAGTCCAGGGTGAGACTTTTCTCCCCGGACAGATCTTTGTGTTCGGCGGCTTCGCACTGCAGGCCAACTCGCTTGGCCATCTGGAGCAGATTGAAAGTTACGCCCCTGGCCACCAGGTCAGGTTTGGAAGCTTAAACTACACAGCCGATATCCGCGGAGACTTGATCTTCGACGGATTTGAGCCTCTGCCTTGTGCGTCACGCGGTCACGATGAGTACAATTTAGCTCTACCATCAGGCAGTGTTTAGGAGATCGCACCGGCAGCCGCTCCGACCCTCAATTTGGAGCCAGTTGCGCCGTCCATGGACGGGTGGATGGACCCCGCCACGGAGGCCTTACCCTTAATGGCGATCGAGCCGAACATCGACCTTACCCTGCGCGAGAGCCGTGTTGTCAGACTGTCGGACCCTTCTATGGCCACGGACTCCGAACCGCCTGCGCCAATTCCTAGCGAATCCGATTGGGCGCCGATCATGGAGTTTTCCTCCGCGGATATTTTTCAGCACTCGCCCTTTGGCGACATACTGAACTCATTAAGGTCTCTCTCCTTGTTAGGACGATCTTGGCCGAACTATCTCCGGCAGGATTGGGATGCGGATGGCGAAGAAAATCGCTGCCCACCCACCACCCACTTAGTAGCCACTGTCGACGACTTAACCGACATGCTCGACTTCGACGCCGAAGACATCGACAGTATGTACGACGATGCAGGAGACGAAGAGGAACCACTGCCCAAAGGGCATTGGACAGCCACCTCATCATACGATATATACATGGTGGACACACCCAAAGAAGGTAATGGCGATGAGACAGCGGAGGATGACCCCTCCAAGAAGCAACCCAAGCGCCGACGTCAGCGGCGCCGCTCTAAGTCCCGCCAAAGCAAAAGTGTTTATACCGACACAGGAGATAATAACACTCCGGTAGTGCCGAAGATGGCAACAATCCCCTCCAGCAAGATTTAGAGCAGGAGGATGGAGGAGCCAGCCCTCCAGACAGAGCGGCAGATGGAGAGGCAGAGGATGATAATTACATGCCCCCCTCCGAAGACGAGGCAAGCCTCGACGATGACAAATTCGTCGTGCCAGAGGATCCCGTCGACCAAGAGCGCTTCAAGCGTCGGCTTATAGCCATGGCAAATAGCCTTAAGAAAAAGCAGCAGCAGCTTCAAGCTGATCAAGATCTGCTAGCTGATAGATGGACTGAAGTCCTCGCGGCCGAGGAATATAAACTCGAGCGCCCCTCCAAGAGTTACCCAAAATGCTGGTTGCTACCCCGACTGGAGGAAGAAGCGTATGACGCGGCTGATCGGCCACCTCGTGGCCGCGATAGAGAAGCATTCCAGCCAAAAACTCAGCCTGCACCCCAACGCCATTCAAATAAAAAGGCATGGGGAAATACGCCAGACCTGCAAGACGTATTGGAGGACAAAGCAAAACATGCAAGATCGATCTACGGATCACGAGGGCGCGCCACTATGCAAGACGATAAACGTCACGCCAGATACAGTAAAAGTAAATCCAGCTGGGCCGAAGACAGTGGGCAGGACCCATTCGAGCTGCATCGTGATATAGCCCAATACAGAGGCGCCGCACACCCCTTATGCTTCAGAGACGAAGTCATGGATCATCAAATCCCAGAGGGTTTCAAACCCGTAAATATAGAATCATACGACGGCACAACAGATCCTGCGGTATGGATCAAGGATTTCCTCCTCCACATCCACATGGCCCGCGGAGATGACTTACACACCATCAAATACCTCCCACTAAAGCTCAAAGGACCAGCGCGGCATTGGCTTAACAGCTTGCCAGCAGAGTCCATTAGCTGTTGGGAAGATCTGGAGGCCGTATTCCTCGACAACTTTCAGGGCACTTATGTGCGACCACCAGATGCCGATGACTTGAGCCACATAATTCAGCAGCCAGAAGAATCGGCCAGGCAATTCTGGACTCGGTTCCTAACAAAGAAAAATCAAGTCGTCGACCGTCCGGATGCAGAGGCCCTAGCAGCTTTCAAACACAACATCCGCGACGAGTGGCTAGCCCGATACCTTGGTCAGGGAAAGCCAAAATCTATGGCAGCCCTCACGACACTCATGACCCGCTTTTGCGCGGGAGAAGACAGCTGGCTTGCTCGCAGTAATAACATATCAAGGAACCGTGGTACTTCGGATACCAAGGACCGCAATGCAGGTCACGTCGAAATAAACATAAGCGCCGCATTAACAGCGACAATACCGAGGATACGGCAGTCAATGCCAGATTCAAAGGCTCTAAACCCGGTCAGCGGAAAAAGCCATTTAAAAGAAGTACTCCGGGCCCGTCCAGTTTGGACCGCATACTCGATCGCTCGTGTCAGATACACGGCACCCCCGACAAGCTAGCCAACCACACCAATAGGGATTGTTGGGTATTCAAGCAGGCCGGCAAGTTAATTGCCGAAAACAAACATAAGGGGCCACATAGCGATGACAAGGAAGAGCCCCGGCAGCCGAACACCGGAGGACAGAAGAGGTTCCCCCCACAAGTGCGGACGGTGAACATGATATACACAACCCACACCCCCAAGGGGGAGCGGAAGGTGCGCCCAGGGACGTATATGCGTTGGAGCCAGTCACCCCAAAGTTCAACCCGTGGTCCTCCTGTCTGATCACCTTCGATCGCAGGGACCACCCCACTAGTATCTGTCATGGCAGATTCGCCGCACTGGTCCTAGACCCAATCATCAACGGATTTCACCTCACTCGAGTCCTTATGGATGGCGGCAGCAGCCTGAACCTGCTTTACCAGGACACAGTGCGCAAAATGGGTATAGACCCCTCAAGGATCAAACCCACAAAAACGACCTTTAAAGGCGTCATTCCAGGTATAGAGGCCCATTGCACAGGCTCAATTACACTGGAAGTGGTCTTCGGATCCCCAGATAACTTCCAAAGCGAAGAATTAATCTTCGATATAGTCCTGTTCCGCAGTGGCTATCATGCACAGCTCGGGCAAACCGCATTTGCGAGATTCAATGTGGTACCGCATTATGCATAGCTCAAGCTCAAGATGCCAGGACCTCGGGGGGTCATCACAGTTAATGGAAACACAAAGTGCTCTCTCCGCACGGAGGAGCACACTGCGGCCCTCGCAACAGAAGTGCAAAGCGGCCTCTCAAGGCAATCCACCAGTTTGGCGTTTCAAGACCCGGACACCTTCAAGCGTACTCGGAGTAATCGGCAACTAGACCGCCTGGCATGATCTGAGCTCGCGTAGCAATGCGGCCCCCACCCCGGCCCAAGCCAAACAGCAAAATTCGTGCCATGCGTACATAATTACGCATTAAAAATACCGTGGGCACAGGCGGGGAGGGGGGCACAACTACGGCACGCCCCAATCCGCGGCTTAAACCGCACTAGGGGCTTCCCGCTTTGTTATTTTTCTCTTTCAGGACTTTAATCTCTGGAAACCCTGTCCGGCAGCATGATTGCCGAACACATGATGCAGCAACCAAGGAGGCAGAAAGCTACATCACACCACGGAACTCCCAGGTGGATTACGATAACGAGTGAAATATTTGCTATAATACTATTCCTCAGCTTGCCCTTGGAAGGGACATAGTCCCACTTTTTGCTTATCGCACTATCTGTATCATTCTGCTTTAACGCACCTTTTTGAAGAAACAATGCATAACATTACGACTATTATTGCATTCTTGTTATATATATATGTGTGTGTGTGTGTGTGTGTGTGTGTGTGTGTGTGTGTGTGTGTTCATTAATGACGCCTTGCAACCATACACTTTGGTACGGCCAATACACCAGGGGCTTAAGTACCCCACAATATGGTGTGAGAAGTCCGAACACTTTCACAAGTGTGGCACCCCGAACTTATAGCATTATATGCATCAGCTCCGAATCATGTCTTTGGTCAAATGTTGGGTTTGCCCGGCTCCTATGTTTTGGTACCTTACGTTTTGCTCTATCGGCTAAGGTAGCACTAGGAGAACTACTGCGATTGTGCCCCAGTTCTGCTGGGCTAAGCACCTCAGTAGAGAAAGCTAAAACTAACTGTCATGATAAGGCGAGAGACTGGTCGCTGTTCGGCGAGGTTTCGAGTCCCTAAAGACTTATGCCGCTTAGAGGGAGGAGCCGGTCCTATCCGGCTTAAAGGCGTGTATCGTGCCCCAAATTCGACCTTCCGAATACCAGGGGCTTCGCCGAAATTTAAAATTATAGAATTCTATGGCTAAGTGAGAGTGATAAAGCATTATTAGTCCGGTTGCCTTGTTCGCTGTGCTGAGCACCTCCCTCGAAGGACCCAAAAATGGGAACAAGAGTGCTCAGGTTTATCCCGAACACCCCAGCACTCGCGGCATGGGGGCAGAAGTCGAGGACTAGCCATCTCTCAGATTGGATAAACAGCCAAACAGAAGGTAATATTTTAAATTCAAACAAGCGTTGCATAGCGCATACGAAACAAGTTTTCATCATACAGGATCAGACGAGCAAGTTTACTCAAATATTACATCCTTTGGACATTCATTCGCTAGAAGACGGGCACCCTTCAGGACACCCTCATAATAAATTTTGGGGGTGCGATGCTCCTTGCCCTGCGACGGTCCTTCCTTGATCAGCTTCACGGCGTCTAGCTTGGCCCATTGCACCTTCACACGGGCGAAAGCCCGGCATGCACCTTCGATGCAGACGGACCGCTTGACGACTTCTAGCCGTGGGCAGGCATCCACAAGCCGCCTCACCAGGCCAAAGTAGCTGTTCGGAAGGGCGTCGCCACGCCACAGCCGGACTATAAGGCCCTTCATGGCCTGTTCGGCCGCCTTGTGTAGCTCAACCAGCTGCTTTAGCTGGTCGCTCAGAGGCATCGGGTGTTCGGTCCCAGTATACTGAGACTAGAACAGCTTCCCCGTTGAGCTTCCCTCCTCGGCCTAGTAAAAATGTGCGGCATCCGACATGCTGCGGGGCAAATCTGCGAATGCTCCTGGAGAGCCCTGTATTCGGGTAAGTAATAGGTAATTTACTTTCACATGCTTGCTTTGCATATAGAATGCCTTACCCGCCGCTATTTTCTGTAGCTAACGCAAACTTCTGGAACCCCAAAAATTCTAAAATAAATTTCTGGACGTGAGGAATTTATCTATTAATCATCTGCAAAAATAATTAACTAAATAGCACTTTCCAAATAAAAATGGTAGCAATTCTCATGAGCGCTAAAGTTTCTGTTTTTTACAGCAAGATCAAAAATACTTTCTCCAAGTCTTCCCAACGGTTCTACTTGGCAAAAACACTAATTAAACACAAAAAACACAACCAAAACAGAGGCTAGATAAATTATTTATTACTAAACAGGAGCAAAAAGCAATGGAGAAAAATAAAATTGGGTTGCCTCCCAACAAGCGCTATCGTTTAACGCCCCTAGCTAGGCATAAAAGCGAAGATAGATCTACGTATTGCCATCTTTGGTAGGCAATCCATAAGTGGCTCTCATAATAGATTCATATGGTAATTTAATTTTCTTTCTAGGGAAGTGTTCCATACCTTTCCTTAACAGAAATTGGAATCTAATATTCCCTTCCTTCATATCAATAATTGCACCAATCGTTCTAAGGAAAGGTCTACCAAGAATAATAGGACATGAAGGATTGCAATCTATGTCAAGAATAATAAAATCTATGGGCACATAATTACTATTTGCAACAATAAGAACATCAGTAATTATTCCCATAGGTTTCTTAATAGTGGAATCCGCAAGGTGCAAATTTAAAGAGCAATCATCAAAATCACGGAAACCTAGCAAATCACACAAAGTCTTTGGAATCGTGGAAACACTAGCACCCAAATCACACAAAGCATAGCATTCATGATCTTTAATTTTAATTTTAATAGTAGGTTCCCATTCATCATAAAGTTTTCTAGGGATAGAAACTTCCAACTCAAGTTTTTCTTCATAAGATTGCATCAAAGCATCAACGATATGTTTAGTAAAAGCTTTATTTTGAGTATAGGCATGTGGAAAATTTAGCATGGATTGTAACAAGGAAATACAATCTATCAAAGAGCAATTATCATAATTAAATTCCTTGAAATCCAAAATAGTGGGTTCATTGATATTTAAAGTTTTGACCTCTTCAATCCCACTTTTAACAGTTTTAGCATCAAGATCTAAAGACAAAAAAATTTGGAACGCCTTCTAGGTAAAGGTGGATCATATTCAGTCCCATCATTATCAAGATTCATATTGCAAAACAAATATTTAATAGGAGACACATCAATAACTTTTAGATCTTCATCTTTATTTTCATGGAAACTAGAAGAACACGTTTTCACAAAACAATCTTTCTTAACACGCATCGTAATGGTTCTTTCTTTGCACTCATCAATGGAAATTCTCATGGCTTTGAGAGACTCATTGATATCATGCTTAGGCGGAAATAGATCTAAGTTTCAAGGAATCAACATCAAGAGAAATTCTATCAACATTCCTAGCCAATTCATCAACTTTAAGCAATTTTTCTTCAAGCAAAGCATTGAAATTCTTTTGCGAATTCATAAACTCCTTAACACTAGTCTCAAATTCAGAGAGCATCTTATTAAAATTTCCATAAGAATTGTTGTAGGAATTACCATAATTATTAGAGGAATTACTAGGATACGGCCTAAGATTAAAATTACCTCTATACGCGTTGTTACCAAAATTATTCCTACCAACAAAATTCACATCCATAGATTCATTATTATTCTCAATCAAAGTAGACAAAGTCATATCATTAGGATCAGAAGGAACACTTTTATTAGCAAATAATTTCATAAGTTCATCCATATTTCCCCTCAAAACATTAATTTCTTCTATCGCATGCACTTTCTTATTAGTAGATCTTTCAGTGTGCCATTGAGAATAATTGACCATAATATTATCTAGGAGTTTAGTAGCTTCTCCTAAAGTGATTTCCATAAAAGTGCCTCCCGCGGCCGAATCTAAAAGATTTCTAGAAGCAAAATTCAATCCGGCATAAAAAATTTGTATAATCATCCACAAATTCAAACCATGTGTAAGGCAATTACGTATCATTAATTTCATCCTCTCCCAAGCTTGTGCAACATGTTCATGATCAAGTTGCTTAAAATTCATAATATCGTTTCTAAGAGAGATGATCTTAGCGGGAGAAAAATACTTAGAGATAAAAGCATCTTTGCACTTATTCCATGAATCAATACTATTTTTAGGCAAAGACGAAAACCAAGCTTTAGCACGATATCTAAGAGAAAACGGGAATAGCTTCAATTTAACAATATCATTATCCACATCTTTCTTCTTTTGCATATCACACGAATCGACAAAGTTGTTTAGATGGGTAGCGACATCTTCACTAGGAAAGCCGGAAAATGGATCTTTCATGACAAGATTCAGCAAAGCAGCATTAATTTCACAAGATTCGGCATCGGTAAGAGGAGCAATCGGAGTGCTAATAAAATCATTGTTATTGGTATTATGAAAGTCACACAATTTGGTATTATCTTGAGCCATCGTGAAAGGCAAGCGATCCAACACACAAGCAAACAAGAAATGGGCAAAAAGAGGCAAATAGGGAAAGAGAAGGAGGACGGAGAGAGAGGGAAAATAAAACGGCAAGGGTGAAGTGGGAGAGAGGAAAACAAGAGGAAAATTGCAAATAATGTAATGCAGGAGATAAGGGTTTGTGATGGGTACTTGGTATGTTGACTTTTGCGTAGACTCCCCGGCAACGGCGCCAGAAATCCTTCTTGCTGCCTCTTGAGCACTGCGTTGGTTTTCCCTTGAAGAGGAAAGGGTGATGTAGCAAAGTAGCGTAAGTATTTCCCTCAGTTTTTTAGAACCAAGGTATCAATGCAGTAGGAGGCCACGCACGAGTCCCTCGCACCTACACAAACAAATAAAATCCTCACAACCAACGCAATAAAGGGGTTGTCAATCCCTTCACGGTCACTTACGAAAGTGAGATCTGATAGATATGATAAGATAATATTTATGGTATTTTTACGATAAAGATGCAAAGTAAATAAAGCAAAATAAAAACAGTGCAAGAAATAGCTTGTTGATGGAAGATTAATATGATAGAAAATAGACCCGGGGGCCATAGGTTTCACTAGTGGCTTCTCTCGAGAGCATAAGTATTACGGTGGGTAAACAAATTACTGTTGAGCAATTGACAGAATTGAGCATAGTTATGAGAATATCTAGGTATGATCATGTATATAGGCATCATGTCCGATACAAGTAGACCGACTCCTGCCTGCATCTACTACTATTACTCCACACATCGACCGCTATCCAGCATGCATCTAGAGTATTGAGTTCAAAAGAACAGAGTAACGCTTTAAGCAAGAAGACATGATGTAGAGGGATAAACTCATGCAATATGATATAAACCCCGTCTTGTTATCCTCGATGGCAACAATACAATGTGTGCCTTGCTTCCCCTACTGTCACTGGGAAAGGACACCGCAAGATTGAACCCAAAGCTAAGCACTTCTCCCATTCCAAGAAAGATCAATCTAGTAGGCCAAACCAAACTGATAATTCGAAGAAACTTGCAGAGATAACCAATCATACATAAAAGAATTCAGAGAAGATTCAAATATTGTTCAGAGATAAACTTGATCATAAACCCACAATTCATCGGTCTCCACAAACACACCGCAAAAGAAGATTACATCGAATAGATCTCCACAAGAGAGGGGGAGAACATTGTATTGAGATCAAAAAAGAGAGAAGAAGCCATCTAGCTAATAACTATGGACCCGAAGGTCTTAGGTAAACTACTCACACATCATCAGAGACGCTATGGTGTTGATGTAGAAGCCCTCCGTGGTCAATGCCCCCTCTGGCGGAGCTCAGGAAAAGGCCCCAAGATGGGATCTCACCGGTACAAAAGGTTGCAGCGATGGAATTAGGGTTTTGGCTCCGTATCTGGTAGTTTGGGGGTACATAGGTATATATAGGAGGAAGAAGTACGCCGGTGGAGCAACATGGGCCCCACGAGGGTGGAGGGCGCACCTGGGGGGGTAGGCGAGCCCCTACCTCGTGCCTTCTTGGTTGCTTTCTTGACGTGGGGTCCAAATCCTCTGGATCACGTTCGTTCCAAAAATCACGTTCCCGAAGGTTTCATTCCGTTTGGACTCCATTTGATATTCTTTTTCTGTGAAACTCTGAAATAGGCAAAAAACAGCAATTCTGGGCTGGGCCTTCGGTTAATAGGTTAGTCCCAAAAATAATATAAAAGTGTATAATAAATCCCAATAATGTCCAAAACAGAATATAATATAGCATCAAACAAGCAATAGATACGTTGGAGACGTATCACCTCTATTAAAATGCTTAAGGAAGTTATTTTCCCAAGGTTTGGAGTCCCTAGATATTTAATGAATGGTGGTGGTTCACACTTTATTCATGGTGCTTTCCGTAAGATGCTTGCTAAGTATGATTTAACCATAGAATTGCATCACCCTATCATCCTTAGTCTAGTGGTCAAGTTGAACTTAGCAATAGAGAAATAAAGTTAATTTTGCAAAAGACTGCTAATAGGTCCAAGAAGAATTGGTCTAAGAAATTAGATGATGCACTTTGGGCTTATAGAACAACATATAAAAATCCTATGGGTATGTCTCCTTATAAAATGGTTTATGGAAAAGCTTGTAATTTGCCTCTTGAGTTAGAACATAAAGCATATTGGGCAGTTAAAGAACTCAACTATGATTTCAAACTTGCTCGTGAAAAGAGGTTATTTGATATAAGCTCCTTAGATGAATGGAGAACCGAAGCTTCTTAAAATGCAAAGTTATTCAAAGAAAAAGTTAAAAGATGGCATGACAAAATAATTCAAATGCGTGAGTTTAAAGTTGGAGAATATGTTCTTTTGTACAACTCTCATTTTAGATTTTTTGCAGGAAAGCTCCTCTCGAAATGGGAAGGCCCATATGTCATCGAGGAGGTTTACCGGTCTGGAGCCATCAAAATAAATAACTCCGAAGGTACTAACCCGAAGGTTGTCAATGGGAAACGAATAAAGCATTATATCTCAAGTACGCCTATCAATGTTGAAAGTAATATTATCCAAACTTTGACACCGGAAGAACACAAAAAAGAGTCCTTTTGGAACACTCCAGAATCATGAAAATAAAGAGGTACATGATACGGTAAGTAAACGGACTCCGAAAAATCCGCAAAAATATTTTTTTATCAGTTTTGGAATATTTTAAAATTTTGGAAATAAAGAAACTTCCAGGAAGCGTCCCCTGGTGGGCACAAGACACCAGGGTGCGCCAGGCCTGGTGCGCCCAAGTGGGTTGTGCCCACCTGGGACACCTCCCGTACTTCGTTTTCCTACCATGTACCTGTCCTCCAAGATAAAAAAATCTATATATATACTTCTCGAACATGTTGATCACCGTATCGTGGAGAAATCCTCTGTTCTCTTTTCTTGCTATTTTCTGTCAGATCTGTTGGGCCAGCCATCATGTCTTGTTCTTCCTGCAACCACGTGGAAGAGGATGCTTGGTTGATGAAGATCGAGCTGAAGAGAGAAGAGCCCGCGAGAGCTATAGGAGGAGATGAGAGCAAAGAGGTTACTGTAGACTAGCCTCTAGTCTTCGAACAAGCACTGACAGCGGACGAGGAGGAGGAAGATATCCTTAAACCTTACCTTACTCATCTTACTCCTGCTGAGATTGAAGCCTTTCGCATCATTGAAATAGTTCGCATACAAAATAAGTATCTCACTTGCGAGAATATTTTGCACCAAGAGCACATCACCCACCTCAGGAGCGTCATCCATCGATTGGAGAACCTTCTAATCCTTAAAGATAGGATCGCTTCATCACCACCAAAGGAGAATTGAGTATCGGGTATGGGCACTCCCCTTGGCTTCCGCCAAGCTTGGGGGAGGTGCCCTAGTATTGTATCATCCCACTATCTTTTTGCTTTTACTTATTTTAGTTCAATCCTTTTGCTTCAGATGAATAGAAGTTTAGTTCGATCCTTTCTTCTTTGAGAGTTTTCTTAGTGATCTATCCTTGTAATCGTGTGCAAGTTATATAATAAAGTTAGTTTGAGTTTTGTTTTCTTTACTTTCATGTTGCAAATAAAGAAAAGAAATAAGAAAGAAAGAAAAAGAGAAAGAAATAAATAATGAAAATATTATATACTAAACCTATGGTAGGTGATAGCACCACATAAGGAAAAGTATAAGTAGAAAATTTTATTAGAGATTGACAAACATAGCATTAGTCAATGATGCAACTCATGAAAGAATTAATAAGGGAAGAGAAGATTCACATATAGATATACTATCCTAGAAATATTTTGTGATTGTGATCCCTCATGAAAATATTATATGCCAAAATTGTTGACTCTGGACAAGGAAGACAACTTAATGATTTATGTTTGTTTATATTCACAAAGAAGTCATATTGTCATAGATCCTTTAACATGTGATGCTTGCCCCTATCTTTGCTAGCCAAAAATTCTGTACTAAGTAGAGATACTACTTGTGCATCCAAAAACCCTTAAACCCAAATCTTTTTCAAGTGTTCACCATACCTACCTAGGGATTGAGCAAGATCCCTCAAGTAAGTTGTCATCGGTGCAAAAAGGCAATAAAAATTGCTTCTAAAAGTGTGAGATCATTTAGTGTAAGAGAAAATTGAGCGTTGTACGAACTTGGATGACAAAGAGTAAAAGCGATAGACTGCACAATAAAGGTTGTCATCTTAAGGGGCAATACAACGTGACATTATCTTGCACTAAGGGATTGAGAATACAAACAAATAAGCGCATGGCAACCTCTGCTTCCCTCTGCGAAGGGCCTATCTTTTACTTTTATGCAGAGAGTCAAAGTTTTTCTCTCTATTCCTTTTATTTTTTTCTCCTTTGGCAAGCATCATGTGGTGAGGAAAGATCTAGGCACATATGTCCAGTTGGATATAGATAGCATGAGTTATTATTGTTGACATCACCCTTGAGGTGAGTATGTTGGGAGGCGAAACTATAAGCCCCTATCTTTCTATGTGTTTGGTTGACACGTTTTGTTCATGGGTACAAGGTGAGTGTTAGTAATCATAGAAGACTATATGATGGTTGAGTATGTGGACTTTCCTAAAGGCTCCGACACGTGACACTTCCTGAAAAGATGATGAATTGTAGTTGCAAAGTTAACCGAGAACATAGTTTGTTGGTTTCTAATAGAGTTTTTGCTTTATACTTCGATTGTGTGGTGAACTATTACTTATTCATGAGAAGTATATGATAAAAGTCCTATGTTCAATTTTGTTGTTGTTATAATAATCAACATGATGCTTCTATGTTCGTATTTTGTTTTTATCGACTCCTCTCTCTCAAAGCACGTGGACATGTTTTTCGATTTCGGTTTTCGCTTGAGGACAAGCGAGGTCTAAGCTTGGGGGAGTTTATATGTCCATTTTGCATCATGTTTTATTACTTTTATTTATAATGTTTTTACCCATAATAATGCTTTTTGGAGTAATTCTAATGCATTTCTCTCATAATTTGCAAGGAACACACCAAGAGGGAGAATTCCGGCAGCTGGAAATCTGGACGTGGAAAAGCTACATCAGGCCACCTATTCTGCATAACTCCAAATGAGCTGAAACTTGACGGAGATTTTTTATGGATTATTTAAGAAATACTGGAGCCAATAAACACCAGAGGGGGCCACCAGGTGGGCACATCCCACCTGGGCGCACCAGGCCCCCCAGGCACGCCCTGGTGGGTTGTGGCCTCCTTGGCCCACCTCCGGTGCCCATCTTTTGGTATATAAGTCATTTTGACCTAGAAAAAAAAGAGGAGGACTTTCGGGACAAAGTGCCACCGCCTTGAGGCAGAACTTGGGCAGGAGCACTTTTGCCCTCCAGCGGAGCGATTCTGCCGGGGGAACTTCCCTCCCGGAGGGGGAAATCATCGTCATCATCATCACCAACAACTCTCCCATCTTGGGAGGGCAATCTCCATCAACATCTTCAACAACACCATCTCCTCTCAAACCCTAGTTCATCTCTTGTGTTCAATCTTGTTACTGGAACTATAGATTGGTACTTGTGGGTGACTAGTAGTGTTGATTACATCTTGTAGTTGATTACTATTTGGTTTATTTGGTGGAAGATTATATGTTCAGATCCATTATGCTATTTAATAATCCTCTGATCATGAACATGTTTATCATTTGTGAGTAGTTACGTTTGTTCTTGAGGTCACAGGAGAAATCATGTTGCAAGTAATCATGTGAACTTGATATGTGTTTGATATTTTGATAGTATGTATGTTGTTATTCCCTTAGTGGCGTCATGTGAACGTCGACTACATGACACTTCACCATATTTGGGCCTAAGGGAATGTATTGTGGAGTAGCAATTAGATGGTGGGTTGCGAGAGTGACAGAAGCTTAAACCCTAGTTTATGCGCTATTCTGTAAAGGACCGATTGGATCCAAAAAGTTTAATGCTATGGTTAGATTTTATTCTTAATACTTTTCTCATAGTAGCGGATGCTTGCGGGAGGGTTAATCATAAGTAGGAGGTTTGTTCAAGTAAGAACAGCACCTAAGCACCGGTCCACCCACATATCAAATTATCAAAGTAGTGAACGCAAATCAAACCAACATGATGAAAGTGACTAGATGAAATTCCTGTGTACCCTCAAGAACGCTTTGCCTCAAAAGGATTGGGCTCTTTGCTGCACTTTTGTTACTATTATCGTTACTTGCTTGTTACAAAATTATCTTGCTATCAAACTACTCGCTACTTACAATTTCAACACCTGCAGACAATACCTTACTGAAAACCACTTGTCATTTCCTTCTGCTCCTTGTTGGGTTCGACACTCTTACTTATCGAAAAGAGCTACAATTGAACCCCTATACTTGTGGGTCATCAATGAACTGTAGCAACTGTGCATACTCAGGGAGAACACTTATACCTTGAAATTTAGTGAGGGGTCATCTTATAATGCTATCGCCATACTAAGCAAAACAAGATGCATATATAGAGGATAAACATCACATGCAATCAAAATATGTGACATGATATGGCCATCATCATCTTGTGTCTTTGATCTCCATCTCCAAAGCACCGTCATGATCTCCATCATCGCCGGCTTGACACCTTGATCTCCATCGTAGCATCGTTGTCATCTCGCCAACTATTGCTTCTACGACTATCGCTACCGCTTAGTGATAAAGTAAAGCAATTACATGGCGACTGCATTTCATACAATAAAGCGACAACCATAAGGCTCCTGCCAATTGACGATAACTTTTACAAAACATGATCATCTCATACAACAATTTATATCTCATCACGTATTTGTTGGGGAACATAGTAAATTCAAAAAAAATCCTATGCACACGCAAGATCATGGTGATGCATAACAACGAGAGGGGAGAGTGTCGTCCACGTACCCTCATAGACCGTAAGCGGAAGCGTTATGAGAACGCGGTCGATGTAGTCGTACATCTTCACGATCTGACCGATACAAGTACCGAACGTACAACACCTCCGAGTTCAGCACACATTCAGCTCGGTAACGTCCCACGAACTCCGATCCAGCAGAGCTTCGAGGGAGAGTTCCATCAGCACGACGGCATGATGACGGTGATGATGATGCTACCGACACAGGGCTTCGCCTAAGCACCGCTACGATATGACCGAGGTGGATTATGGTGGAGGGGGGCACCGCACGCAGCTAAAAGATCAACTGATCAACTTGTGTGTCTTGGGGTGCCCCTCTGCCCTCGTATATAAAGGAGCAAGGGGGAGGCCGGCCGGCCCTAGCAGGGCACGCCAGGAGGAGTCCTACTCCCACCGGGAGTAGGATTCCCCCCTTTCCTAGTTGGACTAGGAGAGAAGGAAGGGGGAGAGAGGGAGGAAGGAAAGCGGGGCGCGCGGCCTGCCCTGGTCTCTTCTCTCTCTTTCCACTATGGCCCAATAAGGCCCATACATTTACCGGGGGGTTCCGGTAACCTCCCGGTACTCCGGTAAAATCCCGATTTCACCCAGAACTATTCCGATGTCCAAATATAGGCTTCCAATATATCGATCTTTATGTCTCGACCATTTCAAGACTCCTCGTAATGTTCGTGATCATATTCAGGACTCCGAACTACCTTCGGTACATCAAAACACATAAACTCATATTACCGATCGTCACTGAACTTTAAGCGTGCGGACCCTACGGGTTCGAGAACTATGTAGACATGACCGAGACTCGTCTCCGGCCAATAACCAATAGCGAAACCTGGATGCTCATATTGGTTCCTACATATTCTACGAAGATCTTTATCGGTCAAACCGCATAACAACATACGTTGTTCCCTTTGTCATCGGTATGTTACTTGCCCGAGATTTGATCGTCGGTGTCCTTATACGTAGTTCAATCTCGTTACCGGCAAGTCTCTTTACTCATTCCGTAATGCATCATCCTGCAACTAACTCATTAGTTACAATGCTTGCAAGGCTTATAGTGATGTGCATTACCGAGAGGGCCCAGAGATACCTCTCCGACAATTGGAGTGACAAATCCTAATCTCGGTCTATGCCAACTCAACAAGTACCATCGGAGACACCTGTAGAGCACCTTTATAATCACCCAGTTACGTTGTGACGTTTGGTAGCACACAAAGTGTTCTTTCGGTACTCGGGAGCTGCATAATCTCATAGTCATAGGAACATGTATAAGTCATGAAGAAAGCAATAGCAACAAACTAAACGATCATCGTGCTAAGCTAACGGATGGGTCAAGTCAATCACATCATTCTCTAATGATGTGATCCCGTTAATCAACTGACAACTCATGTCTATGGTTAGGAAACATAATCATCATTGATTCAACGAGCTAGTCAAGTAGACGCAACCTAGTGACACTCTGTTTTGTGTATGTATTCACACATGTACTAAGTTTCCAGTTAATACAATTCTAGCATGAATAATAAACATTTATCATGATATAAGGAAATATAAATAACAACTTTATTATTGCCTCTAGGGCATATTTCCTTCAGTCTCCCACTTGCACTAGAGTCAATAATCTAGATTACACAGTAATGATTCTAACACCCATGGAGTCTTGGTGTTGATCATGTTTTGCTCGTGAGAGAGGCTTAGTCAACGGGTCTGCAACATTCAGATCCGTATGTATCTTGCAAATCTCTATGTCTCCCTCCTTGACTTGATCGTGGATGGAATTGAAGCGTCTCTTGATGTGCTTGGTTCTTTTGTGAAATCTAGATTCCTTTGCCAAGGCAATTGCACCAGTATTGTCACAAAAGATTTTCATTGGACCCGATGCACTAGGTATGACAACTAGATCAAATATGAACTCCTTCACCCAGACTCCTTCATTTGTTGCTTCCGAAGCAGCTATGTACTCCGCTTCACACGTAGATCCCGCCATGACGCTTTGCTTAGAACTGCACCAACTGACAGCTCCACTGTTCAATAAAAACATGTATCTGATTTGTGACTTAGAGTCATCCGGATCAGTGTCAAAGCTTGCATCGACATAACCATTTACGACGAGCTCTTTGTCACCTCCATAAATGAGAAACATATCCTTAGTCCTTTTTAGGTATTTCAGGATGTTCTTGACCGCTGTCCAGTGATCCACTCCTAGATTACTTTGGTACCTCCCTGCTAAACTAATAGCAAGGCACTCATCAGGTCTGGTACACAACATTGCATACATGATAAAGCCTATGGCTGAAGCATAGGGAACATCTTTCATTTTCTCTCTATCTTCAGCAGTGGTCGGGCATTGAGTCTGACTCAACTTCACACCTTGTAACACAGGCAAGAACCCTTTCTTTGCTTGATCCATTTTGAACTTCTTCAAAACTTTATCAAGGTATGTGCTTTGTGAAAGTCCAATTAAGCGTCTTGATCTATCTCTATAGATCTTGTTGCCCAATATATAAGCAGCTTCACCAAGGTCTTTCATTGATAAACTCTTATTCAAGTATCCTTTTATGCTATCCAGAAATTCTATATCATTTCCAATCAGCAATATGTCATCCACATATAATATTACAAATGATACAGAGCTCCCACTCACTTTCTTGTAAATACAGGCTTCTCCAAAAGTCTGTATAAAACCATATGCTTTGATCACACTATCAAAATGTTTATTCCAACTCTGAGATGCTTGCACCAGTCCATAGATGGATCACTGGAGCTTGCACACTTTCTTAGCACCCTTTGGGTCGATAAAACCTTCAGGTTGCATGATATACAACTCTTCTTCCAGAAATCCATTCAGGAATGCAGTCTTTACACCCATTTGCCAAATTTCATAATCATAAAATGCGGCAATTGCTAACATGATTCAGACGGACTTAAGCATCGCTATGGGTGAGAAAGTCTCATCGTAGTTGATACGTCCATTTTGCATCATGCTTTTATATCGATATTTATTGCATTATGGGTTGTTATTACACATTATGTCACAATACTTATGCATATTCTCTCTTATTTTACATGGTTTACATAAACAAGGAGAATGCCGACAGCTGGGATTCTGGGCTGGAAAAGGAGCAAATATTAGAGACCTATTCTGCACAGCTCCAAAAGTCCTGAAACTTCACGGAAGACATTCTCAGAATGTATAATAAATACTGAGCGCAAGAAGTTCACCAGGGGGGGCCACACCTTGCCCACGAGGGTGGGGGCACTCCCTACACCCCTAGGCGCGCCCCCTACCTCGTGGGCCCCCTGGTGGCCCTCCGATGGCCATCTTCCGCTATATGGAGTCTTTTGATGAGAAAAAAATCAGATGCCATCTTTCCAGACGAGACTCCGCCGCCACGAGGCGGAACCTTGGCGGAACCAATCTAGGGCTCTGGCGGAGCTGTTCTGCTGAGGAAACTTCCCTCCGGGAGGGGGAAATCATCGCCATCATCATCACCAACGCTCCTCTCATCGGGAGAGGGCAATCTCCATCAACATCTTCACCAGCACCATATCCTCTCAAAACCCTAGTTCATCTCTTGTATCCAATTCTTGTCTCCAAGTCTGGGATTGGTACCTGCGGGTTGCTAGTAGTGTTAATTACTCCTTATAGTTGATGCTAGTTGGTTTACTTGGTGGAAGATCATATGTTCAGATCCTATATGCATATTAATACCCCTCTGATTATGAACATGAATATGCTTTGTGAGTAGTTACGTTTGTTCCTGAGGACATGGGAGAAGTCTTGCTATTAGTAGTCATGTGAATTTGGTATTCGTTCGATATTTTGATGAGATGTATGTTGTCTCTCCTCTAGTGGTGTTATGTGAACGTCGACTACATGACACTTCACCATTATTTGGGCCTAGAGGAAGGCATTGGGAAGTAATAAGTAGACGATGAGTTGCTAGAGTGACAAAAGCTTAAACCCTAGTTTATGTGTTGCTTCGTAAGGGGCTGATTTGTATCCATATGTTTCACGCTATGGTTAGGTTTACCTTAATACTTTTTTTCTAATTGCGGATGCTTGCAATATAGGTTAATCATAAGTGGGATGCTTGTCCAAGTAAGGGAAGTGCCCAAGCACCGGTCCACCCACATACCAAATTATCAAAGTACCGAACGTGAATCATATGATCATGATGAAACCTAGCTTGACGATATTCCCATGTGTCCTCGGGAGCGCTTTACATCATATAAGAGTTTGTCCAGGCTTGTCCTTTGCTAAAAAAAGGATTGGGCCACCTTGCTGCACTTTATTTACTTTTGTTACTTGTTACTCGTTACAAATTATCGTATCACAAAACTATCAGTTACCTATTATTTCAGTGCTTGCAGAGAATACCTTGCTGAAAACCGCTTATCATTTCCTTCTGCTCCTCGTTGGGTTCGACACTCTTACTTATCGAAAGGACTATGATAGATCCCCTATACTTGTGGGTCATCAAGACTCTTTTCTGGTGCCGTTGCCGGGAAGTGAAGCGCCTTTGGTAGGTGGAATTTGGTAAGAAAAAATTATATAGTGTGTTGAAATTTACTGTCACTTGTTACTATGGAAAGTAATCCTTTGAGGGGCTTGTTCGGGGTATCTTCACCCTGACCAGCAGAGCAAAGAGTTGCTCCTCAATCTACTGAACCTACTGAAAATGAAAATGTATGCTTTGAAATTCCTTCGGGTATGATAGAAAAACTTCTAGCTAATCCTTTTGCAGGAGACGGAACAGTGCATCCTGATGAGCACCTAATATATGCGGATGAAGTTTGTGGATTATTTAAGCTTGCATGTGTACCCGGAGATGTTATTAAGAAGAAGGTCTTCCCTTTATCTTTGAAAGAAGATGCATTGACATGGTATAGGCTATGTGATGATACGGGGTCTATTGGGGATATGACTACTGGAGGTAAACCGGCTAGGAGTGGTCGGGTTAACTCCATGAATATAGAAGCCCATAAAGACGTGAGGATGGTGGCACTTTACGAAGGCCCAAGGCCTAAAGGCGGGTTAAGGCCTGTAGATGTAAACCGACTCTTTCATGTAACTTGTATTGTAAGTTAAAAGGAATAGAGACCGAGCCGAACACGTTTATGATCCGGCCTCGGGACTCTGTAAACCAGCGGGCGTCAACCTATGTATATAAAGGGACGACCCGACAGCGGTTTAGGGACAACAGACAACAACTCGAGAGCCAGGCAAAGCGGATTCGCTCCCTGGTCATCGAAACCCCAGCAATACCAATCACAACTAGACGTAGGCTTTTATCTTCATCGAAGGGGCCGAACTAGTATAAAATCCCTCGTGTCCCTTGTTCGATTTAACCCCTTTAAGATAACCCATAGCGATGGCTCCATGACTAAGTCCTTTCACGAGGACATCTGCCGTGCCAAACCCACAATAGTTGGGTCCCACCTTGGGGCGATCGCACGATGGTTTCGAGTTCTTGAAGGGCAGCTTCGAAGGACTCACTACAAAAAATACACTTCCGTGATGATACGTGTTTGTCACAGTAGGTCGCGCTTTTCGTCATGCATGTACATCCACGACAAATTTATGACAGAATCAAGATAGGCATACCTGTGCTGTCGTAGAAGTGTTCCATTACATTACCAAAATTATCATCATGGAAGTGTCCACTTCCATGACGATAAATTGCGCGTCACAGAAGTGCTTTCGTCAAGGGTGACCGACACGTGGCTTCCACCGTAACGGAACGTCGTTAAGCTATCAAGCCGGGTTTTGGATCCGATAAGCCATTAACAGCCCCGACCAATGGGGATTTTCCACATGTAAAATCATCATTGGCTGGAGGATACACGTGTCAGGTCCGCGTTGGCACAGGTGTCACTCATCCAATGGGAGAGACGCGCCTATGATATGTTGACACATGGACCGGCCCATCAAGTTTAAATGGGTCGGCCCAACTGAAGGCCCACAAGATTTTGCGGACCATAATGGGCCGGCCCAGCTAAATGCCCACGAGATTTTGCAGACCATAATGTGCTGGCCCAGCTAAAGGCCCACAAGATTTTGCGGGCCATAATGGACCGGCCCAGGTAAAGGCCCACAAGATTTTTGTGTGCCATAATGGGCCGGCCCAGGTAAAGGCCCACAAGATTCTTGCGGATCATAATGGGCCGGCTCAGCTAAAGGCCCACGAGATTTCGCCGACATTAATGGGTCAGCCCAGCTGTAGGCCCACAAGATTTTGAGGACCCTAGTAGGCCGGCCCATTAACTGGTTGCCATGTTTTGGGCCAAATGCCGGCCCATATTTGATCCGGTCCATTAATGGCATGCCACGCTCCGGGCCTAATAGTGGCCCATATGAGATCCGGCCCGTTAAAAGCCTACCACGTTCTGGGCCAAATTACGGCCCAGATCAGGTCCAGCCCTTTAAGAGGCTTTGGGCTCAATTATGACCCATATCAGATTCGGCCCGTCAACTGGACACTATGCTTTTGGGACCACTTGCTAAAGGCCCACTTAGTAATTCGGCCTGATATTAGTTTTGGCCTATTAAGGGCACGTTTAACATTTTGGCCCTATATTAATTTCGGCCTGTTAAAAGCCCGTCATATAGTTGGGCCTAACTATGGCCCGGTTTGCATCCAGCCTGCTCGCAGCCGAAATCTGATTGGGCCAAACAAGGACCGAGACAATTTTGGCATGTTAAAAGCCCGTGATTTGATTCGCACAATCATGGGATGGGGTTCATTTCGGGTTGCTGCTGGCCCGTGAGCTGTTCGGCACGTTTCAGGCCCAACCTACATCGTGATTGCATGATGGCCCGATTATGTACCGTAATTTTACGGTTTGGCCGGTTTACTGCGAAGACAGGATATATATACAGTAAAATAACTACAGCATCGTGAATAAGAAAAAACCTAGACTATACAATAAAGAAATTATGGCATATTACATCCACTGGGCATCAAAGTTCGCCACTATGATAATAAAAGCACAAGCAGACAGCAGATTACATACACGGGGCATCAAAGATCACCACCAATGCAAATAAACATGCCGACAAAATAATATACAAAACCGACAGCACTTCAATAGAGTTTAAGAAAGGTTAGCCTTGCTGGGGAGCTGCAGCGCAAGCAGCTGAGCAAGATGATGAGATTGCGCTTGTTCAACACTTATATCTTCCTCACTCTGAAAGATAAACAAGCAGACATATGACAGGTTTTGCACATAAAGTATCAGTGCTGACAATTCATCACATTTCTTACTGGCGAATAAAGTGACACGGTTCAAAATTGCATTAACACAATATGGTATTGTTCAGGTCAAGACATGGCAGGAAATGACATTGTGAAGGAGTTGGCAGCTTCACGACACCACTGGATTATAGATCAAGAACTCATAAGTATCAATGGTTAGTGTGCTGTCAATTTATACCATTTCAGATTGGCAAATAAAGAGACGGTTTAAATAATAGTAGAATGATATGACATTGTTCATAGTTAAGACATTGCAGAATATGACATTGTGCTATAGTGGGTAGGTTCACCACACCATTGCATTACGAATGAAGAACAGAAGCATACATGCAGTGCAAAAGAAGATCACTTGCTCTGTATAGTTTAATTTACATGGTACGAAGAAGGAACTTGGTTGTACAACTGAAAACTTAAATTGAGAAAGGACAAACTTTTGTTTATGAACTACATAATAAACTTTAAACAAGCAATTTGATGCAAACACCAAAAATAAATAGTTGTTGCAGTCATGCCTAGCCAAATATATACAACAAATTTTGAAGGCTTGAGATGGACAAACTTACATTATTGGTGAAGACAGGCTCTATAAAGGCCTTGTCCATGCTGATGGGGGGCAATTCAAGAAGTTTACCACATAATCTTCTTCAAAAGCATTGCCTTTATTCTTCATTTTGTTATGAGTAAATATAGATGTGATAATATACGAAAAATGGAGAATATTTAAGATAAGATGAAGAGTGATGCTACATAACCAAGTAGCTATAAATGTAAGTGCAACGATACACGCAAAAGGTACAGCCAAGAGCAATGCACAGCTAAACTTCTTCAGTACCAACCTTATGGTAAGAGTCAATACAGATCTAATGTGTAGAAAATGGAGGGCAAAGGAAAATAAGCTGCAGAGTGATGGTACATGAACAACTACCTGTCATTATAAGTACACTGATAAAGGACAACATGTACTTACAAGAACAATGCAGAGCTAAAAAACCATTGGCATTGGATATATTCTACACTAATGTAACCATTCATACAGATCAGATAATTTGGAGCGAACAATTGATAAGAAAGCTATCATGCATACTGCTATCACATAATGAACCAGGTATGTATGCAAGTACAGTGATACAGGACAACAGGTACTAACAAGAGCAAAGCAGCGGGCAGCATATTTGCGATATCTTGTCGTTCTTGTCAAACCGGAATTCTTCTTCGAGCAGATTTCCTGCAAAAAAGATCCGTAAGGCACATGCGGAAAAGTAGAAGTTCAAATTGTCATGTGATTTCATAGACAGTACCTCACCCTAGGAACGAGATTAGTGCATAACAAGGTTTTTCCATTCAATGTCTTCTAAATTTAGCACAGAAGACTTCACTGGAAATTCGTTTATAGACTTGCCATCAAAGTGTGATTTCCTTAGGTAACACCGATACTGCTGCAATGCTTCCTTGAAAAGCACAAGCAAGCTTTGCTCGTCATGACTATCCAGATTGACCCCCGCCTAGTTACAACAATGTAATGTAAATCATTGATGTGTTCAATCAGCAAAAAACAGGAAAATAATATCCATGAATAATAGCACTTACACGTAAGTTGGACAGGAAGATGTGAAAATGGTGTTTGTCTTCACAATAATCTTCCCATGATCGGAATATATGCACGTAGTCCCTAACAACATTGAAAGCATTGTCTTTTAAACTGGGAATAAATGGAATGGGGTTCCAATCTGCAGGAATTGGTCGTCTCTACAGTTGGGATAGGTCTTCGGCCAGTGGACTTGCTGTACTTTTTGCTGGAGTGGGATTTTTCTGTGGTACAGCTGGTGCTATGGCAAATGAAATCGGTATACCTTTTGCTGGAGTGCAGGTCCTATGTGGTGGGGCTAGTGGTGTGGCCAGTGAAGTATGGGTACAGTCTGCTGGAGTCGGTCCTACGTTTTGTATCACTGGTTGTACAGCCAATATAAGTGGGGTGTTGTCTGATTTCTCCGGCACCACCACGTTTTTCAAGGACTTTCCTGGTGCTCCTTCAGGTTTGGCAATCACCCTCTTCCTTTTTGATGTCTGATGCACAAGAACAGCATTTGAGTGGAAAAACATGGTATGATGACAGATGGAATATGTATTGATAATGGATGGGCATGGCATCTCGACATATATGATGAGTAAACTAAGCAGATGGCGGTGCGACAAAGTAGAAGAAATGCAAGACAACATATGCAAGATACTCGCAATCAATAAAACATTGCCAAATTAGAACAGGCACCTTGATGGGTGAATAGGACAGGCCATCTGCCTTTGACTCCTCGAGAAAGAATAGTCGTTAGGATCATATTCTGAAGAAGAATCAACAGGTGGGGAGCGTATGAGTTTCATTGCATCCAGAATGGCACTCAATGCCTTGGTGCCAATTTTGTAAGGCATTGCAGTGTTTAGCTTCAAGAGTGGACTGCTGCTAGTGCGATACAAAGCAGCTACACAGATCATAGTGTAGATATAACTGGAAAACCTTAAGCATCAGAGTAAAATCAGCAAAGTGGAACTTGCTAGAATATATGTGCTAGTATTGTCGGTACGGCTAGAAAGGCTTCAGATACCAGCTCTCTTCAAGTGAAGGTGCGGTACTATTAATATCAGTGTAACTCTCAAAGGCGACACAGCTCCCCACATTTCCTTGCTATTCGTATAGGATTCAAGTGGGCAGGCCACTACAAATCTTATTCCTATGTTTACAAGATCCTACGAATCAAAGAGGCTCAAAGTGTCCATCACAACCGACCGTATAGACCTCTACACTGCAAATGTCCCTGCTCATCTTTAGTGCAAGGAACATACTGTACTACTAACATACTCCCTCTGTTCCAAAATATAAGTCTTGGTAGAGATTTCCACTATGGATCACATACAGATGTATCCAGATACATTTTAGAGTGTGGATTCACTCATTTTGCTCCATATGTAGTCCATGGTGGAATCTATACAAAGACTTGTATTTAGGAACGGAGAGAGTACATATTAAAGAAGAACGGAAGAGGAACATGGTAAAGAAGAGCAAGTAGATTTTGGATAATAAAATGTTGGTTGCGCAGTGCCCACACATGATGAAGCAGAGCGCATTAAGGATGCAACTCCTAGCTGTCTCTCGACCATTTCAGGCAGTTGGATGAAGATCCTACGTCTCCTAACCCTTCTTCTTCCTCGTCTCTGATTCTTCCCATACGGCCGCCGGTCGGACCACCGGCCCCCACCGCCTATGTTCCTCAGACACCCCCACCCCCTCCCCCGCCCCAACCCCCACCAACGTTGAGTTTTCTTCGTTCGGCGAGGCCCCACAACCACCCGAGCCCCTTCGATCGCACCGGCGAACTCCGGCGAGCTCTGAAAAATCGACTGACCCAATTTTGAAATTTAGTGTACTGTGATTTAACTAGTGTGGAATATAAAAGGGGAAAACCATAGGCATTGGGAGTATAGTGTTGAGCGTGCCATGGCGGATCTGAAGGTGCAAATCGGACAAAGGCAACTTCGCAACCAAGACAAGAAATCAGAGTAAAGCAATGGCGATCTATTTTCTAGTTGCGATAAATAAGTTGAGCAGATACGAAAGAGGGCACCTCTGGTGCGGCTCCGTGTATGAATCTGCTGAGAATTTGACGGTGCTGCGGTAGCGATGGCTGTCGGTGGCGTGGAAGCAGATCTAGGAGGGTAGACGGTGGGGGCGGGGTGCGGTGGACGAGACGGTCGTAGGAGCGGCGCCGGCAAGGTGGACGACGGCGGGGATGAAGCGAGAGGACGGGATGCAAGGATCCCGGTCCGAAGCCGTGGATGAGAGAGGTCGATCTCTTGTAATGGACGGCGGCGTTGGGGTATCAGCTCCAGCATGGTGGAGGAGGACGGCGGTGGATGGGGTGGCGGATGGCGGCGGACGTAGGAGGGTGGGGTGGAGAGGGTGTTTGGCGCCCACGGAGTACGAATGGAGAAAAGGGTGGTAGAGAGGAAGGGGGAACCATGTATTCAGGGTGCGCTTGTCTCAAATGCGAGGAAATTTACAAACTTAGCCCCCGTTTCAAATTTCTACTACATCACAGCAACATTAGTCGGTTGGGGATAGGACGATAATCTTGCATACACCGAATATTTGCCGACGAGAGTTTGTTTTTGGCGCCCACCGTGTATGAATCCGGGTGAGAGGCGGTTACGTCACGTTTGGGTGAAATTACAAACCTACCCCTATCGAAACCTATAGAAATCCAGCAGATAGGCTTTGCGTGGCAGGGATAGGCAGTAGTGATTTCCATCTCGCAAATTTTGGTTTCGGGCGGTTACTGCGACTTTCCCTGCTTCGTTCAAATTTTCCAGAGTGCACGTTTACCATGCCAACTCAATTCAAATCCCGTTTGTATTCTATTTTTTCGGGCAGGATCCATTTTCAATTGGAATTACATTCTCTATACATCATTTTTTACATATACTTTCAAAAGCACAACAAAGAATTCTGCTCCTTTATATGTATAATATGATTTACAAATACAACGATCTCGAAATCTTAAGGTTGAATTCGAAAAAAATAACCAAATTATGTTCTACTAAAATGTATGGATCAGTAATATCTACATATTAAATAACATAGATGTGCGTGAATTCATATGAGTATGCATGTTTGATAGATCAATTTTGGTTCGAGTATGGATTACATGTATCATCATCTCGAATTCAAATATTTGAATCCATTTTTTGTTCACTCCTTTCACGCCCATCTCTCTCGCATGCATGCTCCTTCAGGTAACTATCACTCTCTTTTCTCCAGCTCACCCGCACGCTCACTTCATGTTTCTCCTATCCTCGCAAACATGGTCTCTCGACGTCTCGCTTGAGAAGCGTCACACTCTCCCTATCATTATACATTACACGGTTTTCATTATCTCTCACGTCTCTAATGTTCTCTGGTATCACTCGGTACCTAAGCTTTCTTTTTCACCGCCACACACACAGTCTCCACTCGTCTTTCACTTTGTCTTTCTCTCTATGGGATTCTCTCACACACCCTATATGTCTCTACATATGACTCATACCACTAAAATTACTCTCTCTCTCTCCTGTAGACACAACATTTGTTGCGGTCTCCTTTTCGTCTCCATCCCAGACTGACATTATTCATTTGGTTACCGATCAGACAACCCCGACTATCGTCTCCTCTCTCTCTCACACAGGCACACACACACACACACAACTCCTGCTTCCACTCCCCTTCCCGACTACCGTCTCTCTCTCACACACACAAAACTCTCGCTTTCGCACCCCGACTCGTATTTCTCTCACAAACATTTATCGACTAGCTAGCCTCTAGATAGGTTTATACACCCGCACACTCGTGCTTCCACCATCGCATACATGTCTCTCTCCCGCTCCTTGTATCTATGTAGATTTTTCTTCCCTTCTTGAGACACGCCCTCTCGATCGTGCACACACACACTATCGCCTCATTTTAAGCTGATACCTATCACACACACACTCCTTGTGTCTTTGTCACACATGCACTCTGTCCTCCTCCACTCTCCCTCTCTCTCACACACACATGGGCTTTTTGCAACAACTAGCAAGATGCCCATGCATTGCACGGAACATCAAGATGCATTTGTATGAGTAGTTTATCTTGTGGGGGAAAAGGATGAACGAGGGAAGGCCTTATTTGCAAATGTGGAGAGGGGTGTGGGTATCTTTTTGCAAAATTGCCATAGTTTCCTTCCTATCCGTCAGATATAGATCGGACGGCCTATATTGCAGGATGGCAGGCACACGATCATCACCGACAATGCTTTTTATAAGAGTAGGGATAAAAAATAGAGTTGGTGATGATGGTGGGCCTGCCATCCTGCAATGTAGGTCGTCCGATTTATATCTGACGGATAGGAAGGAAAATATGGCAATTTACCCGCACTCTTCACCACATTTGCAGATAAGGCCTTCCCTCGTTCATCCTTTTCTCCCACAAGATCTTGATGTTCCGTGCAACGCACGGGCATCTTGCTAGTAAGAGTAGAAATTAGACATATACCACTTCTCGAATCTTGAAACCAACAACATTCCTCCCTTATCTCATCAAAACCGCCAAAGGAATATATTTTGAGTGAAACATAACATATTTTTAGTGATATACGTATTTCAAAACTAGACTTTTTTCTATCAAATCGGTGAATATGTATTAATCTACTTTGATCGTGTGGCAACGCATTGGCACATTGCTAGTAGTTATTATAATTTTTTGGACACCAGACAAACGGTGGAGTACATATACGAAGAGAAGAGGCGCACGCACGCAGTCGGCCTCTCGCTGTCTCGCACACATGAGTGTTACGTAAAGGCGACGTTAACAAATAAACCCTAAAACCCTAGGTGCACGATTGCTGCATTCGCGGGTACCGGGTACGTGGTGGAGCACCTTTGTAGGAATAGTCAGCTGAGCACGCCTCCTCGCCGCGTAATTGCTCTGACACGGACGCGACCTCTCATAGCGCAGGCATTGAACCGGCGCGCCGGCCAAGAGGGCCGCACTCGCTGCAGGCCCGGCTGAGCACGCCTCCTCGCCGCGTGCAACCAGCTTAAGACTGCCCCGCCTGCCTTCATTGAATCTGCGCGTGTGCCGGCAACACGTCCTTCCGCGAGCCGGCAGGCATTTTAGAACACAAAAAATGACTAAAATATAATTAATTTACGCATGGTCTTGACTTGTTGTGCTCGCACTGGTAGCAGGAACTAGTAGAGGATTTTCTTTATTTATAACTCTCCTCACATTTTTTTGGCTTTGAAGTGAATCATGGTTGTGGACATTATGTATGAATGTGCAGATATCTGTGAACATGAGTTTGATGTGGAAGTTGAACTTGGAATGTCGGGCTTGCGCGTGAACTATACCATGTCCAATGCTTCGTCTGTTATTGTTTGGAAAGTAATTGCTGTTATTACATGACCCGAAAAAATACATTTTGTGCCACATCAGTAGATGCACGGACATCACAACAGGCATGCTGACTGGATAAACATTTGAACCTAGCTATTATGAAGGAAATTTTGTATTGACAACAGTTTTAGATAGCAGGAGACGCCTAGCCTGCTCTGCCTCTGCTAGCTTATTTCTGGCTTCTTCCATCTCTTCTTTGGCTTGGGTGAAGAGAGCATCTGATTGCTCTTTTCGCTTCTTCAGGAACTCAGCTACATTCTCAAGGGCTGCTGCACGCTTTCTTTCAGCCTTTACTAATGCCACGAGGACACGAACAGCTGACGACTCCACCTGGCTTGTGTGTAATCCAGCATCATCTGGGAATTTGCACCTTGTGTCTAATCCAGCATCATTAGGGAACTGGCACCTTGTGTGTAATCCAGCCTCATTTTGGAAACATGATCTCGAGGTTGACCATACTTCCCTCCTCGCAGGAACTGCATCCTGACATGAAGTTACTTCTTTTTTAGATCAATACTCAGAGCAACCCAGATCCATTTAGTAGAAGCCAGATAAACAGAACTCGGAGAAGTGAATTCAAAAGGAAAAAAATAAAAACAGACTACAAGGTGAGAACACCCACTTCCTACATCAAGCTAAAAACGAAAGCATTAGGACGATTAAGACTCTTCTTATTACACATCGAAGAACACCACGCTTAAGAGAAACAGAAACTACAACATATACACATCGAAGAACACGAGGCTACACGAAAGTAATTGAAAGGGTGTTACTTACCAAAGCTCGTTTTACAGGTTCGGTGCAGCTCCTCTTTAACTTGCCACGCTCCTTGAAGATGTCCCGAATATCCCGTGTTTGGTCTTCATTGCTCCTCTGCATGTTCGCACTCGTGGTTTTAAAATCTCAACATGGCAAGAAAAATATACTACTAGTAATACTCGCGCATCTTGTGGGCAACATTAAAGCACTCGTCTGCCATGTTAGAGCATCTCCAACAGAATCGCAACGCGCGGCGCTTTAAAAATCTCAACATGCTATCTCTACTCTCTTCTCTACTGTTATATTTATTTTATATTTATATTTAATATTTATCTCTACTTCCTTTACTGTCTACTTTTTTCTCTATACTTTTTTTCTTGCAATATAGGCCGTCCGATTTATATCTGACAGATAGGAAGGAAACAAATGGGAATTTTGCAAAAAGATACCCATACCCCTCTCCAGATTTGCAAATAAGGCCTTCCCTCGTTCATCCTTTTCTCCCACAAGATAAACTACTCATACAAATGCATCTTGATGCGTGCAACGCATGGGCATCTTGCTAGTTCTAAAAACCTTTCCATCATTTGCCACACTACTGGTTGCAGATGAAAAACCTACCCAAGCACAGCGCGATACAGGAGCGACGCACAATTACAAGCTGATATTCTGTTGGACAATGGAGGCTATAACCAATTACTTTTACGGGAACAATAGCACCCAGGAAATTTGAAGGGTAGGTATGAACAAAATTGGAACTGCACATGTACTGCTAAGTGATTCAATACACACATTACCAATCGAGGAGGAGAACGATGGTCGCGGCGGCCTCTGTGAGTCATGGTCGGCAACGGGAGTCAGTTCATTGTCCACGACGGTGGTACTTCTGCGCTTGGCGTCGGCTTCCGGGAAGCAGATCCGAGACCGTGGAAGACGATGCCGGGGAAGAGGCTCCATGTACGACGACGACGGTGGACCGGCTCCAGTGCGGCGTACGAGGTCGTCGATGAGGCAGATGCGCTGCGGTGGACGAGTGCGCCGATGTAAAGGGGAGGAGCACGAAGGCTGCGGTGCCGTGGAGAAGTCTATTTTGCGGTGGGGATAGAAAATGGGGAGTATTCAGGTGTACTACTCTGGGTGCCGGGGTGGGGTTGGCTGGGTAGGGTGAACCTGAAGTTACGAAAACAGCCCCCTACCAAGCGTCATCCGTAGGCCTGTTCCGAAGGCTATGATGGTAACTTCCCACTGCTCGAATCAGGGTCGCGGGAGATTTTCCCGCCGACCTCAAAATTTTGTGACACTGGACTCCCCGTGTGGCGTGTTGAGTGATTCGGCTAAGCAACTAGCGAGTAGTAGTAGTAAACTCTGCATATTAGGTTTGACCAAAGTC
Organism: Triticum aestivum; assembly: GCF_018294505.1. Taxonomy (NCBI): domain Eukaryota; kingdom Viridiplantae; phylum Streptophyta; class Magnoliopsida; order Poales; family Poaceae; genus Triticum; species Triticum aestivum. The sequence goes on from NC_057809.1 coordinate 88,924,644, forward strand.
AAACTTCCTAAAGTTTGACCAAGTTTATAGAAAAATATAAACATTTACCATAACAAATATGTATGATGTGAAAGTACATTCAATAATGAATCTAATGGTATTTATTTGTTATTGTATATGTTAATATTTTTTGTTATAAGCTTTCTGAGAGTTTACAAAACTTGACTTTGACCAATGCTAATACGCGGACTTAAATAAAAACGGAGGGAGTACACATTTGTTTTCTTAGTTTGTAGTGAACTAATCATTTGTTGAAATTGTGAAATAAATATATTAGGCTATTGACTTCGAATGTAATGGTCTATACAATTCAATAGTTACAATCATTGTCGAATCCCAAGATGTATACAAGGTCTATAGTACTTCACAACATGCTCAAACTCACATAATCCTAGTCAAATGAGAATCTAAATGCATTTCATAGTTATTACTTTGTAGGATGCAACAAAAACAACCATAACTCTACATCAGCCATTATAGAAGCAACATTTTGACATATCCCAATGTGTGAATGAAACGTGCGGAGAGAGCTTTTGAAGATGGAGCAGATAGGGCGGGAAAGATTGTATGTATGTGGACGAGAGAGTAGGAGACAAACCTAACGAGACAGAGAGAGAGATAGAGAGAGAAAGAGAGAGGAAGAAGTTAGGTCTGTGAGAAAGATGGATACATGTAATATACATGAGATGCGTGTGCATCTGGATTCTGTATACGTGGAAGGAGAAGAGACAACATGTTTGATGAGAGAGCTGGAAAAACATGGACGAGAGGGGAAGGATCTCGTGGGTTGAGGGATTGACAATTTTGTGCGGGGGAGAGAGGGATTGGTAATTTTGTGCAAGAGAGAGAGAGGGTGGGGGGAGGAGTCAGTCAGCCGTCGTCACATCACCCTGCTTCCAAATGACCCCGCATTCTCTAGCGCGGTGTGGTCGCCGTCTTCGATCTGCTCGATGCCCTCTTTGAAGATTGAGGTGTTTTACATGTTGGGGTGCAAAGAAGCACAAGCGAGAGTGGTCGTCGTATAACCTTGGATGGGGATGAATTGTGTGTGCTCGGGGGAGTGTGTGCATGTGTGTTGTGCTGCGTGTGTCTCTGTGTGTCTGTGTGTGTGTGTTTGTGTGTCAGATATTGAGAGAAAACGAACCTAAGGAGAGAAATGGGTATTCACGAAGAGATTGTGCGGGCCTTGAGGTGGGCAGGGGCCGGGTGAGGGTGTCAAAATGTGTGCGTTGATGCATGTGTTGCATGCGACCGTGCGAGGGACAGACGAATCGAGAGAGATGGTTGTTGTGTTAAGGATGCTCCTCTCTCTGTCTCTCTCTCTCCCTCTCTCTCTCTCACACACACACACAAGTAAGGCCCTGTTTGGTTCCAAATAAGTCACCAACTTATAAGTCAAAAGTGCAAAAAGTGACTTATTTTGCCAAACGGACCCAACTTATAAGTCACCCCAACTTATAAGTCATAAGTTGCTCCACCCCAACTTAAAACTTATAAGTCACCCCTTTTTACGTGGGTCCCATCACCTTTACATTAAAAAACAAGGTGGGAAGGTGTGGTCAGGTGACTTATAAGTCAGATGACAACCAAACAGGCGTGACTTATAAGTCACTGATTTTAAGTCACCTGACTTATAAGTCAGGTGACTTATTGGAACCAAACATGCCCTAAACTAGAAGACCGTTCTCTCATGTATACACAACGTATCGGCATCTGTCTATGTCTCACTCATGCATGATCATTTGCACATTCACACCTCTCTATGTCTGTATCACACGCACACCGTCTCCACATTGCCCTTCCACCACAACACACATATGGACACATACACACGTTCTCTCTCAGTCACACACACAAAATCAGTATTAAAAAAATAGGGCGCACCTAAAACGTCCAAATCCAAATAAACACGAACTGGAGCTAAATTCAAATATATGGAAATATTGCAGCGTCAAGAACTTTCACAGGAAAAAAAAAGTTGAGTAATATTCTAGGATTGTTTTCACACACAAAAAAAGGTTCGGTGGACGTCCTTCGAGCGCGACACGGTGACGCATCGTTCGATCGACCACGCGGCCGCGGTTCACGCGCTTGCACAGGATTCCGTATAGTGGTTGTGGTACTAACTAATAAAAGCACTGCCTAAGTCTAATGTTTACGTGTACTAGTACGGTTTTCTTTTAAGTTTGACCCACCTCATATATATATATATATATAACTAAAGTAAGCTCCCACACGCGCACTCATCAATATGTCGTCGGCGCCGTTGCGCATGCCGGTGCCCGCTTGCTCCGGCCAACAATTTCTCGCCCATCACCACCGTGTCGCCCGCTCACGTCGTCTGCAGTCCCTCCTCGCGATGCCACCACGCTGCCAAGCAAGCGAGCAGCTGGTGGACCGCGTCTATGCACGCAGCGTACGAAGAGGAGGATGAGCGCGTGCTCCAGCACACTGGCGAGGAGGAACTACTGTGTCATTGTCGTCTCCGGCCGCGCGGAGGAGGTGCGCATGGTGGCTGTCGCGGCGAAAGCCGGTCGCGCGCGCGTCGAGCCCGCAAACCGGGTGCGAACGTGGAATCTACCTTTGAGACCTTGAATGCCACGTGGATCCTGCAATCTGAAGGAGCAATTTGGGTCAGTCAACTCATGTGAGCCGTTTGATGCAACATGGATGGCTAGAAGGGCTTCTTCCACCTCTTCTGTCGTCTTCTTCCTTTGCTCCGTTGAACTTCTTTCACAAATTGACTGACCCAAATTATACTACTAGTACGAACGTATTAAGTACAGTAGGAACACAAAGATACGAGCAGTAGTACCAACTGCAAGAAGAACAGTCGTAAGACATAGTACTAGTACTACTATACGTACTAAAGAGTTCAAATAACGAGAAAGAACATAAACATAGTTCTGATGGGGCCTCAGCACAACACACCCTTGAAAATAAACTAAGCAACTAGTCTGCTTGACACTGCAATAGAACCAGCATGAGTGACGACACTGCCACCTACTCGGAGTCCGAGTCCATGTCCTCGACTTCGTCCTCGTCCCTCTTCCTCTTCCTCTTCACCGACGCTTCTTTGCTTGACCGAACACTGGGCTTTGCTTCTTCATCCAATCCTTGTAGATATTTAAATAAAGGTAAGCATCCATTGTTGTGTACAAGATGTGATCTTCATCTAATGTCTTCGACTCCCATGCATGATGAAACTCGTGATGAGGTTTCTTTAGTTTAGCGTATGAAGGATCAATCATGGCTGCTGCCAGGGTCAGCATTGAAGGTTGGGAGGAGGACACTAGGCTTGCCTTTTGAAGATCGAAGAGCTGGCCTACAACGATACCTATCCGACGCAGGACATCCCTGTCGTTCTTAAAGCCTACAGTGACAAATTTCACTCTTTTGTCCTTGAGGAAGTTCTTAAAATCCTGGCACTCAACGTCGGCATGGCATATATGGTAGACCAAGCAAACGTTATGTACGCAAACCTGGATCACGGCGGGCTTCTTCCTCTCTTCGTCCTTTAGATCCTTCTCTCGTCCCAGGACTGTGGTGTACTCAACATCTAGCCCAGCGACCCACTCATCCGTTGAACTGTTGAACATGCGTAGGAAGCGAGCAAGCCATGCTTTCACCATCTCGGATCCACGTGTGTAGATGATGATGAACTGATCGCCGGTGATGGCTCTAACCTGGTACTCAGCGGCGACCATGGAGATTTGGGAGGCCATGGATTTTGGAGGAGGGTTAGGAGAAGTTGAACTGTTGTACCCCGCAAAAAAACTGGGAGCGAACTAATGTGAAAGGACGGGACGACTGGGAGCGAACTGTTGTAAGGTAGAAGACGGGGATGAGTAGGGCGTGCAAACGGCGTGGGGTTGCTGGCTTGCCCGATGGATAAACGGCTGCAAGCCCCCAAAGAGTTCTCGAGAACTATGCGGGACCCACTAGATGTCATGTCTACTAGACCCATATCGTAGGCCTGACGGTATAGCTTCTGCCTGTTCGCACACCATGCCGCCGTGTGGATGTAACTTCACTTAATTCCGTCAAACATTGCGCCTCCCACGACCTTCGCCTCCCTCGCGCGGTCGAGCCCTCTGAGACTTCGACTGGCTATAAATGAGCATTTTTTGCCTTTTTTAGACAAGAAATTTTTTGCCTACTCTGCATGCATGATACTCCCGTCAACCGTTTGCAAAGTGTTTGACCAAATTTATACTTTTTTTGAACACCGCCTTATATTAATTAACCAGCCACACTAGTACACTCATTTGATACAATATTCACCAAACAGGGCGATACGTTATTTACAAGAATACCATCTAATCTATTGTCAAAGCTATACTTAGCGATTAAGTGTGCCGCCTTATTGGCCGAACGGCTAATCTTTGACAATTGAAGATTGTTGATCAACTTCGAGATGCTCAACACTTTCATCTTCAGGTCACGCATAGCAGACCTGTCATAGTCCCCAATGCAAGAGACGCTACCACAAAAGCGCAATCAGTCTCTAAAATTATAGGATTATGAAGAGAAATACCTATGTAGAGACCGGCAATGCAAGCCCTAAGCTCCGCTTCCTCCATGCTTTGACGGGCATCAATGAAATCCCACGACCAAATATATACTAAAAATATCAATATCTACAATACTGATTATAATGAGTATAAGAACTGCGTTTTATAATGAGTGTAAAAATATTGATTTGACATTGTGAATGTTGACACATTTTTCTATAAGTCTGGTAAAAGTAGAGGTACATTGACTTCAGACAAAACTTAAATGCACAATGTAGACTAGTTCCTCCGTCCAGGTCCGTGCCATGTCCTATCTTGTCATCACAACAAGGTTAGCTATTAGAGTACCACTACCTCCCTTCTAGTTTAAAGGGCTCGATTCAAAAATTTCACCTACTCTTAGCAAGATAGTAGAGGCGGTGGAATAGCTTTTGAAGTCTGCAAAAGTACTCAACTAGTGATGTCGTTCTTCACAAAAAAAATGTGTTTACCAATGCATGCATGAACACTAGTTACCCTAACCTCCCTCTCTTCTTTAATTCTTTGCCACATCAGCATGTTTGCTATTCCTGTGTGCATGATACCAGCTAAGATACCACCATTAGGGCCAGCCTTAATCATCGCATCCAATAATTTAGTGCACCTTGAAATATGAACATGTGTGGGGCGTGTATGTTTTTAATGACTTGAGACTATACCTAGCCCGGCATGCAAGATGACTTATTATGCACCGTTCCCCATACCTGCAGGAAGCCCGTTCTTCTCCAAATCTTTTCCTCTCCATGTGTGGAAACAATATGCCTGCCAAACTCTCCTTCTCCCTCCGACGGTCCCACCACTCCACCCCATGTGAAAAAATCTGCATGCATGACTCTCCTCCCCCCACGCTCGTCCAATCCGTTGTGACCAGCAATATTTCCACCCCTTCTCTCCCCTGTAATTTACTCCAACAAATATGCCCACGTAGCTGTTACTAAACTGTAGGTGCATTGGGTCACTGACATATGGGCCCAACAGGGGTCTGGCCCACATGTCAGTGATGCAACTGGACCTGCAGTTAAGTCATTGCAGCTCAATCCATATCTTACGTAGGTGTGCCATTGCTCGCTATAAATACTGCGCCTCCCACGACATCGCTATCTCCTTCCCCTCACGTTCACGTTCATCGCTATCTCCTCCCCCTCCCTCCCACGTCGATCCTCCAGTGACTCCGGCATGGTGAACGGGTAGCACGTCTCGTACTTGATGTTCTCCGCCAAGGGGCAGCAATGACCGCTGCACGCATCCATGAGGTGATGCATCATGTCCGCCGACGAGCCACAAAACGGCATCAGGCACTCATAGCAGTGGACGAAGGGCTCCTTGGAGGCATCGACCAGGCCGTCCATGAAACGGGAGTGATTGTAGGGGACATTGCGCCAGTTGAATATATGAGCAAGTTACTACGAGATTTAATCCGAATAAGCACAAAATAAATCATGAATTCTACCACGATTTCGAACAGGAAGGACAGAAACACATACGGTGCAACGGGAGCAGCACCGTTGGCGTTGAGGTTGTCGCCCATGTCCAAACACCACGTAGACATGGTCTTTGAGCACGGTTCGTAGTCGTTCCACGCTCGGGCATTGAAGTTTGTAACTATTTTAGATTAGAATATACTACTCCTCCGGTGCTAGAAGTAGAGCAGAGTCCTACTCTACTACTCTACTCAAGCAAGTTAGGGCATAGCACTGTAGGGAGTACCAGTACTGTGATCACTCAAGCAAGTTGTCTGGCATCGACATGACCCTACGCTGCTGGTATGTGTCTCGTAAGTCAAGCGGCGTGTTGTAGTCATCATCACCTGTCCACTTCCCGCAGCACATATTCGCTTCTCCATCTTTGTCCGCGCATAATCTCGTCCAATCTTCCATCCCCGCTAAGGCGCCTCCCCCCTCGTCCGAACCCCAAGCACTAACAATGGCAGAACCAAGCAGCATCCGCCGAAAGAGTGGCTGGAATTCTCTCCCCATAGAGGTAATCATGCTCATTGTTTCGCGTGTGGACAATCTCAGTACCATGCCGCTCACCGTGTGCTCGTCGGGGTTGTACTGTTTACTCAAAGCCCTCAGGCCGGAGCTTTTTAAGACAGCTCCTTGCTTGCTGATGCCGCCTGATCTTAAGAAACAGCGTGTCACGCAGCATAACGCTCGTAGGGTGGCGAGCATCAACCCCCTTGACTGCGATCCGATCCCCGTCAGCCTCAACTACATTAACGGTATGTACTGGGTTGGCATGAACACGTCTTGGATGGTGCTCGTCGACGGTCGCGGCAGCTGGATGCTCGTGGAGGTCTACACCCGGCGATTGATCCCCCTTCCTTCGATTAACACTGCACTGCTTTGGCACCGCGACCCAGAATACTCGGAATCTTACAGTAGCCAACATGATACCAAGTTTGATTTGCTCAAGGTTGTAATTTGCCAAGTACCCACAAGAACGCAATTAGCCCTTTTTTATTTGACTCCACCTTGATATGATGTTGTAGGCCGCCTGGTGTCCCTACCCTTCCTAATCCCAGAACCTTTCAAAGAAAAGCGGCATGGCAGTTGCAGGTGGTTCCTGGCTCGATCAGAAGATGGCGAAAGATTGATGATCGTTCGCACGTACCGGATGTGTTGTTTCGCGGAATACAATCACAGTCACTGCAAGGTCTTTGAGCAGGATCCCAGCTTCTCTGGGCCTTCAGGAATTTTTGACTGGAGGCTGGTAAGTAGCCTTGGTACACGCTCTCTGTTTGTCGGACTGAATTATCCGATTAACCAGGAGATAACCGACGGCAAGGATCATGATGGCAGCGCGGTTTCGTTCATCAGGAAAAATTGTGTGTACATAGCATACCATGCGTCTCTGCATGCACCATACCCTGATATGTGCCGCCACGCTCTGCAGCCCAAAGTAGGAGAGAGGGTCGCAAGTATCAGACCTCGACCTGCTGGCTGGAGTTTCCCCCGTCAGGCACCCATCTGGTTCAAGCCGTCACCCAATCTCCACGGCTTAATAAATAGTAACGTCTAACTGAGCCAGTTAGTTAGATGCGTACACTTGGTGTAGTAGGATCTTTATTTAGTTTGATGCATACACTTGTTATTTTTTGGTAGCCCTTTTGTAATGATGGCTAATGTTTGGTTTGGAAGAGAGAGCTGCGTCTTCACTCTTCTGGCCTGCTTACTGCTTCTATTGCACCCCCCAGCCCTAGTTGTTGCTGCTGCTATTTTTAATGTACAATTAGTAGTATATTTCGTCTGTTGGTTGAATAAATGTGTTGTTAGAATGACAAACATAATTTTTTGGAAGTCGTTGCACAGTTCGATTCTGTAGTGCCCCGTACCATACGTAGCGCATACTATTTTTCGTACAGAACACATTTTCCACTTGTTGATAAGATGCAGCCCACTGATGAAGGCCCAATAGAGAAGCCCATAATTAACTGGAAGGGAGGCTCTCACATGAATCCGGCCCAGGTACATGCTCATGGTCCCCTAAACATAAATAAGTAAATAAATAAAGCTAAATGCTCATGCACCAGTTCTTTGGGAAAATAGGTAGCCCAGTATTTCTTTTTGAAGAATACCCAAGCTAGGCCTATTTGTTTTCTCCGAATTACTGGGTTGCAAATCTTTCAAGACGAGGAGGGATGCATTCCGGCCTGGCTTAAGAGCATGGTCAATGTCTGTTAAAAGTAATATCAAAAGGGGTTGAAAATTCCAAAAAAATATAGCAAATGGGATATAATTTTCTTTTTTTGTTTTTGCTCTTCACTGATATCTTATACGTATTTCATTGGATTTAACATGACATAGTACTAATTTATTTTTAAATTTGTTTTAGTATGGCTATTAATTTTTGGATTAAGAATATTTTGTCCCCCAGCAAAAATTTGTGAATTTTCAAAATTTCCCACATATTTAGTTAATTTTTTGACCCTGGTACTGACCAGAAAATGGCCAGCAATTCTAAAAATGGAAAACGGGCTGCAATAAATTCCATATGAATTAGAAAATGAGTAAAAATTATAAAAATAATAGCAAATGGGTTGTACACGCCATAGATTTTGAGGCTGACTTGTTTACGCAAGGCTTTGTCAGTGAACACACGATTCTAGCAGCAGTGACTATTGGATGTCCATCCAACGGCCGACGTACTTCTTCAATCTCTGATCTTCCTGCTCCAGCCGCCTAAACTAGCATCGGCGGGACTGCCTGCTCCCTCCTCTTGTGGCCCGTTGTGATGCCGCGCAGGCTTCCCCGGCCCACCCTACTCCCTCCGGTGGCCTGGCCGCACGCAATCAACTGCCTCCTTATTACACGAAAAAATGATTCCTCCCACTGACATCTGGGGCGCACCGGTTGGGAGGCTGACCTGTGGGCCTACTAAGTTGACGCGTACGCAGGGCTTGTCAACTTAGTCAACAAACGATTCTAGCAGCAGTAACCGTTGGATTTGAATCGAATGGTCATGTTGCTTCTTCAATCGCTGCTCTTCTTGCACCAGCCGCCCAAACCAGCGCCGGGGAGACCGCCTGCTCCTGCCTCCAGTGGCCGGCTGTGCCGCCATTGGGGCATCATCGCCCCCTACTAATCCCGCCGCTAGCCAGGCCCTGCAGCGACGGCAGCCTCACACTGCAGCCGAACTAGTGAACCCTCGTACTCCTCTCCGCATGGGCATCCACTGTCGCGTCTTCCCCGACTCCACATCGTCCCCTTCCTAGGCCTCGCCGTCGTCCACCGCCTTGGTGCTCTCGGCTCAGCGTGGTCAACGTGGTCAACGACATTCCATCGGAAGAGTACTGTACATGGAGAGGTTGACAGCTGGGTCCACGGCCACAGCCCAGTTTTTTTGTGATTTGCCAAGTAAGTCACTTTCTCAGGCCTGTTGGGCTGCAAATCTTTCAAGACGAGGAGAGCTTTCATTCAGTTGGCCGAGAAAATGGCTCATCAGTAATGAGAAATGGGTTGTACATTTTTAAAACACATCAAACCGGCAATTAGTTTCAAATATCTTTTTTTCATTTTGAGATTTTAAATTACATTAATTTTTATGCATGGAGAATTTGTTGGATTTTATATTGATATACATTTATTTTTAAAATTAGTTTGAATGTGAGTCGAAATTTCGGGATTAAAAATAGTTCGGACCGGACCGAAATATGCAAAATTTCGTATAATTTTTTAACTGTGGCCACAATATGGGCTGTAATGCTAACAAAAAGAATATGGGCTCCAAAAAAACCTTAATAATTAGCAAATGGGCTGTAAATTATTAGAAATAATGGCAGATGGGTTGTATGCTGTTTTCCACATATTTGAGGCTTTCCTAAAAAAGGTTGACGCACAAGCAGTGACTATTGGATGGCCATCCAACGGCCATTGTGCTTCTTCAATCTCTGCCCTTCCTGCTCCAGCCGCTCAAACAAGCGCCGGCGGGACTGCCTGCTCCCTCCTCCCCGCGGCCGACTATGCTACCGCGCAGGCCTCACCGCCCCACCGTACTCCCATCGCTGGCCTAGCCATCCCTCTACTCACCCACACCTGTTGTTATTCTCTGGCGATGGCAGACGAACCAGTAAACCCTCGTACAGTCGTACTCCCCTTCGCGTGGGAAACAACTGCCGAGTCTTTCCTGCCTCTGTGTCGTTCCCTTCCTAGGCCTCGCTGTCGTCCCACCGCCCTGGTGCTCTCGGCGCGGCCTGGTCAACATGGTCAACGACCGACATGCATCTGAAGTGGATTGTATGTGGAGAGGCGACAGCTGGGTCCACGGTCGCATGCAAGGAAATGCCTCCTTATTACGCGCAAAATAATGATTCCTCCACCTGACATCAGGGACCCACCGAAAGGGCCTCTGTATTTCGCGAAAAAACCGTTACCGCCGCTGACAGCTCGGACCCACCAACTATATCTTCACACGCAAGGAAGTGCCTCCTTATTACGCACAAAAAAATGAATACTCCCCCTGTTAGCTGGGACCGAGTATAGTGGAAGGCTGACTTGTGGGCCTACTAAGTTGACAGGGACGGAGGGCTTTGTCAACTTAGTCAATATGGACGATTCTAGCTCTAGTGACCGTACGATATCCATCCAACGGCCATAGTGCTTCTTCAACCTTTGGTCTTCTTGCTCCAGCCGCCCAAACCAGCGTCGGTCGTGCCTCGTGCTCCTACCTCCTGTGGCCAGCTATGATGCGGCGGAGGCCTCACCGCCCCCTACTACTCCCACCTCTGGCCAGGCCAGCCCTCTACTCACCCACATCCCCTGTTATTCTGCGGCGACGGGAGCCTCACACCATAGCGAACCAGTGAACCCTCGTACTCCTCTACGCGTGGGCATCCACTGTCGCGTCTTCCCCGGCTCCGCGTCATCCCCTTCCTAGGCCTCGCCGTCATCCACCGCCCTGGTGCTCTCGGCGCGGCGTGGTCAACGTGGTCAAGGAACGGCTTCCATCAGACGTGGACTGTATGTGGAGAGGCTGACAGCTGGGTCCACGGCCACAGCAAGGAAGTGCCTCCTTATTACATGCAAAATAATTATTCCTCCACTTGACAGTGGAGACCAACCAGACGGGCCACCATATTTCGCGAAAAAACGTTTCCCCCCTGACTGCTGGGACCCACCAGCTACACCTTCGCACGCAAGGAAGTGGGCAAAAAAATGATTCGCCCCCCTGACTGCTGGGACCCACCAGCTACATCTTCGCACGCAAGGAAGTGCCTGACAGTCCGGACCCACCTGGTCAAAGCGTACGTAGCGTTGTCATTCTGGTCACAAACGTGTATGTACATACTGGTCGATGTAGAGGCGTGCACGTGTCGTAGTAGAGGCGCGCACGTAGCATCTACACATACGTACAGCGGTCAGGGTGCAAGAAAGAAAATACGGCCACGTATGTGCACATACAGGCAGGGTCTCGAACGCCTACTCACGCATACGTATGGCCAGGGCTCGTGTACACGGCTGGGTCGAAACGGAGAAACAGCGTCGTCGTGTTCATGGGCAAGCAACGGAATGCGTCGTGTTCATGGGGAGGCAACAGAATGCGTCGTGTTCATGGGGAGGCAGCGGAATGCGGCATGTTCATCGGGAGGCAACGGAATGTGTCGTGTTCACCGGGAGGCAACGGAACGCATGGGAGCCAACCGGCTAGGTCGGAACGGAATGCGTGGTCGTGTTCATCAGGAGGGCTTGGACGGAACAGGCGATGGAAACGAGGCCTGGCGTATCGCAGAACGGAGGAAACGGACCTCCTACGGTCGAAACAGGGGTCCTGTTGATTAGGAGGGGTGTGGCATACCGCAAAACAGAGGAAACGAACCTCTTACGGTCGAAACGGGGGTCCTGTTGATCGGGAGGGGTGTGGCGTACCGCAAAACGGATGAAACGGACCTCCTACGGTCGAAACGGGGGTCCTGTTCATCAGGAGGGGTGTGGCGTACCGCAAAACGGGACTCCACGGGATACTGTTCATCTCCACCGTCAACCTCCTCCAGCCTCCACGGGCTCCTGTTCATCCAGCCTCCACCGCGCGCTACTCCACCGGCTACTATTCAACCACCCCTCCACCGTCTACTGTTCATCCAGCCCTCCACACCATGGGGTCCTGTTCAACCACCCCTCCACGGGCACCCCTCCACCATCTACTGTTCATCCAACCCTCCACCACATCACGGGGTCCTGTTCATCCAGAGGCAATGCCACTGCTCACTGTTCATCCAACCCCCCCCCCCCCCGCGCGCAATGCTCACTGTTCATCCAATCGATCGGCTTCAGTTGGCAGCAGTAGCGAAGGAATCGCTCGATCGGGTTCAGTTAACAGCCATCGATCGATCGCTCGGGTTCAGTAACGCGTAGCCTGCAGTGCAATCGCTCGGGTTTAGTTAGAGCCCAACGCCTCGCTCGGGTTCAGTTAGAGCCAACGCCTCGCACACACACGCGTACGTGTATGAGAGAAACGCACATCGCTCGGCCCCCGACCTCCCACCATAACCGGGAACTCCCCGAAATTTTCCTCGCCCTCGCTTCTACCACGGTTTTTTCCGTCATGGACGGCCCAAAGAATGTCATGCAGCTGCGTCTCCGGCCCGCCCAGGACGAAAAGCCCATTTTTTTCATGATTTTTTGTCATAGAAGTAGGAGCCCACCACATCTATGATGACACCAGGTTTTGTCACAATTATCGTCATAGAAGTGTCATATGTATGACAGAAAAAAATTTCGTTCGGCCCAAAATGTCACGGATGTGTCTTTTTTTTGTAGTGACTCAAGGGATACGCTGTGGGCCGGATCACAAAGAGTCATCACGGTAAGCTCTACATCGACGATGCAGGGTGTGGTCCCGAGGCCGGTTCAATCGAATACGGGTACCGGGTTCCCTTTGGAGGAATTCACGTCTTCATCGGCAAAATCAGCGAACTGGGCCCTGAGCTGGACACCTGCACCGACATCATCGAGATGGCTCAGCGTGCAAGCCCTGCCCCGGTTCAGCCCGCAGCAAGGCATGTTTTTGTAGGTGTCATCCATGGAGCGGAGTATGAGGATGGACCAGCATCTGATGGAGAACCCCTCATCCTTCCGATGATGAGTCTTCAATTGGAGAAACCGAGTCCCTGTATCAACTGCAGGATGGCCGGATTAGCGGAGGGTCCGATGGCAACAGTATTCCGGACCTCCTCGATCTGCCAAACCGGGTCGCGGTCTTCATGGCCGGTACACAACCAGCGCAGCATTCTTCTACCGCCGCGGTGATGTTCTCTGGTTCAGCAACAGCAACGCCAGCAGGAGCAGGGGGCTCCGCGCCGCCTTCCACTCAGGTTTTATCTGATTTGTTCGACGCCTTGGCAACATTGATGGATGCAGAGGTGGACGCTGCAGCCCGAGATCACCACAAAACGGAGATTGCAAAGGTGAAGGATCAAATAACTCAGGCTAAAGCGGACCTGGGCAGCAGAAAATGCCAGGATGGCTATAGAACGGGCCGAGTTGGAAGCTCAGGCCTACCGGCTTAGGTTGGACTAGAATGCCTCAAATGAGGTCATGAGGAGGAGATACCGGTTGCACCTCCCACCGGGTAATGAGCCAAGAAATCTCTTCAACACGCCAGGAGCCGGAACCAGTAACCAGCGAGTGGTAAACTGGATGGAGGCGCCGGGCACAGGAGCGTCGGTTCAACCACGCTTGATGAACCCGCCTCGTCAGAACAACGTTGTGCCGCAGTATGTTCCAACGCCCCCGGGGCATTACTCCAATCCGTTGGATAACATTGTGGCCGCCGCTTCATGATTGGCAGCCCTCCCAACTGACGGTGAGTCACCAGTGACGATCGAGACATGACGGGCTAGAGAGCTCCTTCAAACAGCTTTAAACCAGCGGCAGGCTTATTCACATAGTCGCGAGAGGATTCATTCCACCCCCCGTCCGAGTCGGAGCTACAGCAGGCACGGTGAGGATGAACCGGCCGTATCAAGCAGTGCACGTCACCGCAACTCACCGCGAGGACACAACCCGGCAGGTGGTGGTGCTAATGCGCAGGATGTGGTGGATCATGGCCGTGCACGTCGAGAAGCCGAGTTAGCGGCTCTGCACGCTCGTAAACCTACTCCGGTTCGCCCCACCACCTCGGTGGAGCTCGGCGTAGTCTTCAGTTCTTTAGGGGTGCCGTGTCTTACCCCCGCTTTGCATAATGTACAACTGCCCAAGGATTTTAAAGGCCCCAGTAAGGTGCCAAATTACACCACCGATTTACAACCGGAGTCATGGGTGGAGAGTTATGAGATGGCAATGGAGATGCTGGACGTAGAAGAAGCGGTGTGTGCTAAATACTTCACCATGATGTTGGAAGGGACAGTTCAAACCTGGTTAAAGAGCTTACTAGCTAACTCTGTCGGGTCATGGGCTGAGCTAAAGCACCAGTTTATTCAGAATTTCAAAGATACATGTAAGCAGCCTATGTCAATTGTGGACCTAGCCGCTTGTGTTCAAGAGGAGGGGGGTCTACTATGCATTGGGTGAAGCGAGTCTCGGCTATTTTGCATTCATCAGACTGCATTAATGCAGATACAGCAGTTTTGACATTGGAGGGCAACTGCTGGTTTATGGCATTAAAATTGAAACTAGGGAGGCTCAAGCGTCACCGCAATGACATGTCAACTCTTATGGTTGCTTTGGTAAAATACGCCGATTTAGACAGTACCAAAGACCCTGAGCCTAAGGATGACAAATCGGGGAAAGGGAAAAAGAATGGCAATACCAAGGGACATCAGCACAATCCGGCAGGTCATGGGAATAACAGTAAGCGCAAGGCAGACAATAGTTTGGACTTCGTGGCTAACACCAATGCTCAGGACAACGGTCAACATCGTAAGGGTAAACAGCCCCAGAGGGGCGGAGGGTCAGGCCCCAATCTGGAGCGCCTGTTAAATCAACCTTGTCCAAAACACGGATCGAAATAAAGGCCCGCTTCACATCTTTGGAAGGATTGTTTCATTATGCGGGAGTTTAAGAATTCCAATATGTTTCAATATGACAATGGCCCGCCCGGCGGTTCAGGAGGCGGTTTTCATGGGCCGGGCTATGGAGGTGGCAGCTCCGGTTCAGGATTCCAAGGCAATCAAACCGGACATGGCGATCAAGGGAACCATGGCAATCAAGGAGGTTATAACCATCAGGGGAATCAGCAGCAGCAACAGTCCGGTTATCAGAGCAATCCGAAACAGTTGAATAGTGGGCAGTATCATGTTTTTACCACTAGCTTGTGTAAATGCGATCAGAAGCTTCACAAGAGGGCAGTAAACTCTGTTGAACCGGCAATGCCTCAGTATCTGCGCTGGTCTGAGCAGCCCATTTTATGGAGTAGAGAGGATCACCCACCCCGGGTTGATAATCCGGGTCATCTGGCCTTAGTGGTGGCACCTCAGGTTGGGGGGTATAAGTTCACCAAGGTGCTTATGGATGGGGGAAGCAGTATCAATATTCTTTACTATGATACCTTCCGCCATATGGGGTTGACAGATCTGAATCTTAAACCGTCGAACACCGTTTTTCATGGTGTGGTGCCCGGTAAGTCTGCGTATCCAGTGGGCAAGATAGCCCTAGAGGTGGCCTTTGGAGATGATCATGATTCAAGGTCAGGAACATTGACTTTTGAGGTGGTGAAAATCAAGAGTCCGTATCACGCCCTGTTTGGGCGACCGGCTTATGCCAAGTTCATGGCAAGGCCGTGTTATGTTTATCTGCAGCTTAAGATGCCAGGTCATAAGGGGACCATCACAGTACATGGGAGCAGGAAGATTGCTTTGGAATGTGAGGAAGGTGACGCGGCTTACGCTGAGTCGGTTTGTGCCACAGAAGAGCTGAAGTTTTATAAAGATAAGGTTGATCCGGCAGACATGACTTCTTTGAAAAAGCCAACTACGGAGCACGATCCGGCGTTGAAGTTTAAATCGGCCACAGATACTAAGATGGTTGATTTTGTTCCTGGCGATTCATCCAAGCAGTTCAGCATCAGCGCTAACCTGGATCCCAAATAGGAAAGCGCGCTCATCGAGTTCATCTGTGAGAACCGGGACATCTTTGCATGGAAGCCTTCTGACATGCCAGGTGTACCGAGGGAACTCGCTGAGCACACACTTAATATAGATCCTAAGTTTAAACCGGCCAGGCAGTTTCTCTGCCGCTTCAACAAAGAAAGGTGTAAGGCTATTGGTGAGGAGGTAGCTCGGCTATTGGCCGCAGGGTTTATCGTGGAGGTTTTTCACCCTGAATGGTTAGCTAATCCGGTGCTGGTTCTTAAGAAAAATGATACTTGGCGTATGTGTGTGGACTACATAGATTTGAACAAAGCTTGTCCAGTGGATCCCTATACCTCTATACCTCTCGTATTGTCTCTCTGCACGGTATTCCTCAAGTGATATCTTTAGACCGTTGCAGCATCTTTACCTCCAAGTTTTGGGATTCTTTCCAGAAGGCCATGGGCACCAACATCCGCTTCAGCACAGCTTTCTATCCTCAAACAAGCGGTCAAGTCGAGCGTGTCAACCAGATTCTTGAAGATATGCTCAGGGCTTGTGTGATCTCCTTCGGCATGAAGTGGGAGGATTGTCTTCCTTATGCTGAATTCTCCTACAACAATAGTTTTCAAGCAAGTTCGGGCAAGGTCCCTTTTGAAATTCTGTATGGCAGGAAGTGCCATACCCCTCTCAACTGGTCTAAAACCGGTGAACGTCAGCTTTTGGGTAATGACCTAATCAAAGAAGCAGAAGAAATGTGCAAAGTCATTCGTGATAATCTCAAAGCAGCCCAATCCCGTCAGAAGAGCTACTATGATAGTAAGCACCGTGATTTGTCTTTCGAGATCGGAGATCATGTTTACCTCCGTGTCTCTCCTATGAAAGGTACTCGTCGCTTCGGTATCAAAGGGAAGCTTGCCCCTAGATACGTGGGACCTTTCAAGATTGTCAGCAAGAGAGGCGACCTCGCCTATCAACTCGAGCTTCCTTCAAACTTTGCAAATGTTCATGACGTGTTCCATGTCTCTCAGCTTCGAAAGTGCTTCAAGACTCCTGACCGCACCGTCAACTTTGAGGACATTGAGCTCCAAGAAGATCTCTCTTATCGTGAGCACCCAGTTGCTATTCTTGAAGAGACTGAACGCAAGACTCGCAACAAGTCAATCAAATTTCTCAAAGTCAAGTGGTCACACCATTCCGACCGTGAAGCTACCTGGGAACGCGAGGATCACCTCCGTTCTGAGTACCCGGCGTTCTTTCAGTCCTAGATCTCGGGACGAGATCTTTTCGTAGTGGTGGAGTGTTGTAACGCCCCGGATATAACTTTCCCGATTTGTACTCCAACTCTTGCCGTTTCCGGCGTTAAGTTATATTTATTTCTCGGGTTCGGGTCTTTGCCTCCGTGTGTTGTTTTCGTTTTCATGCATCTCATATCATGTCATCATGTGCATTGCATTTGCATACGTGTTCATCTCATGCATTCGAGCATTTTCCCCATTGTCCGTTTTGCATTCCGGCGCTTCGTTCTCCTCCGGTGGTCATTTCTAGCTTTCTTTCGTGTGTGGAAATTAAACATTTCCGGATTGGACCGAGACTTGCCAAGCGGCCTTGGCTTACTACCGGTAGACCGCCTGTCAAGTTTCGCATCATTTGGACTTCGTTTGATACTCCAACGGTTAACCGAGGGACCGAAAAGGCCTCGTGTGTGTTGCAGCCCAACACCCCTCCATTTTGGCCCAAAACCCACCAAACTCTGCTCCATCGTCTAGAGCGTTCGATCACGATCGCGTGGCCGAAAACCGCACCTCATCTGGACTCTCCTAGCTCCACTTATGCCTATAAATAGACACCCCCCGATTTCGGATCTCTCCCTCTCCCCGAAACCCTAAAATTCCCCCACCACCGACGGACATGTCCGCCGCCTGACCAGACGCGTCCGCCCCGCCGCGCCCAGCCAACCACGACGCGCCACGTGGCCGTCAGCCGCATCCACCGCCGCCGGCCCGCCAGGCCCGAGGCCGGCCCCCGACGCCACGCTCCCGGGCCGACCCCGCGCCGCCGCCCCGCCTTCGTCCTCTATGCCGCGCGCCGCCCACCGGCCGCCGCGCCCCCGCCGCTCCACGCCGGAGCCCGCGCCCCGACGCCGGCCGGCGCCGCCGCCATCCGTGCCCACCGCCGCGGACCTCCGCCACCACGCCGCCCAAGCCGGCGCCGCCCCTCGCCAACTCCGGCGCCGCCCCTCCCCACGTCCGGCCACCTCTTCTTCCTCTCCGGCAAGAACTCCGGCGAGCTTCAAGTTCCTCTCCGGCATGCCTCGGTTCCCGTGTGATCCAGATCTGAGATCCAATCTCACCTCGGTTGACTTTTTATCCCCGAACCCTAATTTTTCGTGCATACTTTGACCGGCCGTATCTCCGCATCCGTAGCTCCGATTTGGACATATAGTATATCAAAATGTTCGCCTAGACGAGTACATCATTTCATTCCATTGCATCATTTTCATTTGAGTTCATCTTGATGCCCGAAATGCTGTTAGAAGAGGGCTTCGTGAGTTAATTGTCAGATCTGCTAGTTCATCTTAGACTTTTGTCATTTTTGCCATGATTATTGTGTGCATGCTATGCCTGTGAGTCCTTCATATGTTTTGTTAAGCATCTTGTTATCTTTCCAGAGGTGCAACCCATGCATTTTTAGGATGTGTGTGGTGACTTGTGCAAGCTTGCAAAGTGAGGCACCCGGTAAATCTGTTTTCAGGGACTTAGTAGTTTTCACTAAGTCTGGGATTATTTAGTTCGTGATGCCATATGTTCAGCTTGTTTCCTAGTGATATGTGCCTCTTTTGAGGATGATCAGTAAAGGAGTTTTGTTAATCATGTTATGCTCTCTCCGTTCATGTCTTTACTTGCAATTATGGAGCACCCTAGCTTGAGTCAGTCGAGCTCTACTTTTGCTTCGTTGTGAATCTGGGCAGATCGTCAACTCGTTTGCGGTTTTGCCGATGTTATTGTAGTTGATCCGTGCATGCTATGCCATTGTTCTTGCCATGTCTAGCTTGTATTTTATGCCTTATTGTTGGATGTATGCTTGCCTTGCCATGACTTGCACCGTGGTGAGTGCATCGAGCTCGTTTACATGCCTTCGTGAGTTATATTTCAGCATGTCTCAGTTTTCACTAAGTCTGAAAACTGATTGTGTTTTAGCTATGTTCGTGTGCCCGTTAGTATATTTTGTGATCCCTTTTGGCCCCAGGTCACTTAGGGAATTTTGTTAAGCTTGTTGAGTAGCTCCATGCCATGTTCTTACTTGTCTTAATCAGGTCATGTATCCTGTTGTTTTGCTGCTCCGAAGAGGGCTTCATGATCTGAAATTTCAGACAAGTGTTAATTTCACTAAGTCTGAAATCTGTTTTGCATTTGCGTTTTTGCCATGCTTGTTTGGACCTCATAATGGATGAATTGGCCGTGGCTCAGTGCTAGTCTTTTGTTAAGCATCTTGTGTACATCCCTGCCATGCATTTTGTTGTCATGTTTGGGTGCTGTAGCATGTTCATCTCATTGCATTTAGATGCCTACTTGCTGTAAATCGCGGACCGGTGTCAATTTTGAATCGCTTGCCATTTCCAAACCGTAACTCCGATTCCGGCGTTCTTTATATCGTTTTCAAGCGATTTCATCTCATCTTTCCAGTGGCACCCTTGGAATTCCAAGTTGAGGCCAGGTTCATGCATTTCCTGTCATATCTTGCATTTTGCACCCCGCATCGCATCCCGCATAGCATATCATCATTGCATCATAATGCTTGATCCTTGCACGTGGTTGATTGTGTCATTGCTGCTTGTTTGTCTTGTTTGGGTAGAGCAGGAGACGAGTTCGCTACCGAGGAGCCCGTTGAGTTTGCTTTTGAGGATCCAGTCAACTCTGACAACTGTGCAGGCAAGATGATCATACCCTCGAAATCACTACTATCTTTGCTATGCTAGTTTGCTCGCTCTTTTGCTATGCCATTGCTACGATGCCTACCTTTTGCTTGTCAGCCTCCCAATTGCCATGTTGAACCTCTAACCCACCATGTCCAAGCAAACCGTTGATTGGCTATGTTACCGCTTTGCTCAGCCCCTCTTATAGCGTTGCTAGTTGCAGGTGAAGATTGGAGCCGTTCCTTGTTGGAACATTTATTTACTTGTTGGGATATCATTATGTTGCTACGTTATCTTAATGCATCTATATACTTGGTAAAGAGTGGAAGGCTCGGCCTCTCGCCTAGTGTTTTGTTCCACTCTTGCCGCCCTAGTTTCCGTCATATCGGTGTTATGTTCCTGGATTTTGCGTTCCTTACGCGGTTGGGTTATAATGGGAACCCCTTGATATTTCGCCGTGATTAAAGCTTTTCCAGCAATGCCCAACATTGGTTTTACCATTCGCCACCAAGCCTTTTCTTTCCCTTGGGTTCTGCAGACTCAAGGGTCATCTTATTTTAACCCCCCCCCCCCGGGCCAGTGCTCCCTCTGAGTGTTGGTCCGAACTGAGCTGCCTGCGGGGCCACCTCGGGGAAACTTGAGGGTTGGTTTTACTCATAGCTAGTCTCATCTGAGTGTGCCCTAAGAACGAGATATGTGCAGCTCCTATCGGGATTTGTCGGCACATTCGGGCAGTGTTGCTGGTCTTGTTTTAACCTATCGAAGTGTTTGTTGTACCGGGATACCGAGTCTGATCGGTGTGTCTCGGGTGGAGGTATATTCCTTCGTTGACCGTGAGAGCTTGTCATGGGCTAAGTTGGGACTCCCCTGCAGGGATTGAACTTTCGAAAGTCGTGCCCGCGGTTATGGGCAGATGGGAATTTGTTAATGTCCGGTTGTAGATAACTTGAACCTTAATTAATTAAAATGAATCAACTGAGTGTGTTACCGTGATGGCCTCTTCTCGGCGGAGTCCGGGAAGCGGACACGGTGTTGGAGTAATGTTTGCGCAGGTTGCTCTCTAGTTCCTCGCTCGTGCTTTGCCTCCTCTTCTCGCTCTCTTTTGCGAATAAGATAGCCACCATATATGCTAGTCGCTAGCTGCAGCTCCACATATATTTGCCTTACCCTTCCTATAAGCTTAAATAGTCTTGATCGCGAGGGTGCGAGATTGCTGAGTCCCTGTGGCTCACAGATTACTATAACTCCAGATGCAGGTCCAGGAGATTCCGCTCCAGGTGACGAGTACGAGCTCAAGTGGGAGTTCGACGAGGACTCTCAGCGTTATTACGTTTCCTTTCCCGATGATCAGTAGTGGTGCCCAGTTGGGGGTGATTGGGACCGTGTCGCATGTTGGGTTCTCTTCTATTTTGGCACCGTAGTCGGGCCATGAGTGTTATGGATGATGTAATGTTATTTATGTTCTTGATTGACGTGGCGAGTGTAAGCCAACTATGTTCTCCCCTTTATTATTCATACTACATGGGATGTTGTGAAGATTGCCTAACTTGCGACATATGCCTTCAATGCGATTATGTCTCTAAGTCGTGCCTCGACACGTGGGAGCTATAGTCGCATCGAGGGTGTTACAGTTATCCCTTTATATCAGATGCTAAAGAAAACGGATGACTTTGTCTGGGGTGATGCGGCTGATAAAGCGTTTGAGGATTTGAAGAGGCACTTAGCTAAACTGCCTGTCCTTGCGGCTCCAGTCGATAAAGAGCCTTTACTGCTATATGTGGCTCCTAATGCCCGGGCTGTTAGTGTGGCTATTATTGTGGAGTGCAAAGAGGATGGAAAGGAGTATCCGGTTCAACGGCCGGTTTATTATATCAGTGAGGTACTTATTTAATCAAAGCAGAGGTATCCGCATTGGTAGAAGCTGGTGTATGGGGTGTTTATGGCAAGTCGGAAGCTCAAGTATTATTTCCAGGGTCATCCTATCACAGTGGTCAATTCAGCCCCTCTGGGAGATATCATTCAAAACATAGAAGCAAGTGGCCGGATTGACAAGTGGGCCATTGACCTTGGACCTCAGGGCTCAAGTATACACCTCGCACGGCGATCAAATCTCAAGCACTCATGGACTTCATCAATGATTGGACAGAGTTGCAGGCACCAGAGGAAAAGCCAGATAACACTTATTGGACTATTCACTTCGATGGGTCCAGGAAGTTGGAGGGCTCGGGGGCTGGAGTCATATTAACTTCCCCATGAGGTCACAAGTTTTGTTATGTTCTTCGCTTAATGTTCCCTTGTACTAACAATGTAGCTGAGTACGAGGCCTTACTTCACGGTCTTCGAATGGTTAAGGAGATAAACTTAAGCCAAGTTAAGTTCTTCGGTGACTCGGACCTGGTGGCCCAACAGGTATCTGGCACTTGGGATTCTAAGGACCCACTCATGGCTGCATATCGACGAGAGGTGGACATAGTGGCTGGTCATTTCAAGGGTTATCAAGTTGACCATATAGACCGGCGAAAGAATGAAGCGGCGGACGCCTTAAGTCGCCTAGGATCTCAGCGTAAACTGGTGCCACCTAATGTCTTCCTCGACGTACTGCATAATCCGTCAGTCAAGATACCCACAGAGGAAGAGTTGGCTATTCCTGACCCGGAGGCCCAATTGGTGGCAGCTTAGCATGTTATATCGGATTGGACAGTCCCGTACTTGGCTTACATGAACCGGGGCGAGTTACCGGAGGACGAAACCTTGGCCCGGCAGATAATCTGGCATTCCAAGTCAATGACCATAATCAATGGGGAGTTACATCGTTGCAGTGTCACAGGGGCAATTCAGTTGTGTGTCTCCTCAAGAGGGTTGTGAGATTTTGCGAGAAATTCACGAAGGAGATTGTGGTCACCATGTCGGTTCAAAATCCTTGGTGGCTAAGGCTTTTCATCACGGTTTCTATTGGTTGATAGCTCATGCTGATGTTGAGGATTTAGTCAAAAGGTGTGACGGTTGTCAAAAATTTGCACGTCGTGCTCATGTTCCGGCTCAGGAGTTGAGAATGATTCCCATCACTTGGTCGTTTGCAACTTGGGGGCTCGATATGGTTGGACCCTTTAAGAGATCCAAGGACAAAAAGACCCGCCTGTTAGTGGCAGTTGACAAGTTTACCAAATGGGTAGAAGCAGAGCCAGTCGGTAAGTGTGATGCAGCCACGGCGGTTCAATTCATCAAAAAGGTGATATTCCGGTTTGGTTTCCCACACAGTATTATAAGTGCTAATGGTACTAATCTGTCAAAGGGTGAGATGGAGGAATTTTGCCAACGAGAGCACATCCGGCTTGATGTAGCATCAGTGGCTCACCCCCAGTCTAATGGTCAAGCAGAGAGGGCAAATCAAGAAATTTTGAGAGGTATTAAACCCCGGCTTATGGTTCCTTTAAAGCGGACACCGGGTTGTTGGGTGGAGGAGTTACCTTCTATGTTATGGAGTATCAACACCACACCTAACAGATCTACGGGTTACACGCCTTTCTTCATGGTTTACAGAGCAGATGCGGTTCTCCCTAGTGACATCCGTCATGACTCACCCCGTGTGACGGCTTATGTTGAAGTTGAGCATGAGAAAGCACATCGGGACTCACTGGACCTGTTAGATGAGGAGCGTGATTTAGCGGCAGCACGTTCGGTGATTTATCAACAAGATCTCCGACGTTATCACAGCCGTTGGTTTAAGACCAGAACTTTTCAAGAAGGCGATCTGGTGCTCCGGCTCATCTAGGATCAGACTGATATGCACAAGTTATCCCCACCTTGGGAAGGACCTTTTGTGGTCAACAAAAATCTGCACAACAGGTCATACTACCTCATTGATGTTCGAGAGCACAAAGACTCACGTAAATCGGAGGAGGAGACCAAGCAGTCGTGGAATATAGCTCTTCTTCGGCCTTACTATACTTGAGCCAAAGACTCTTCTTATGTACATACTTATGACAATGTATATATTATATAATAAACCGGAGCCTCGGCTAAAGCGGGGTCTCTGTTCTTTTTTACATCATGTGTGGGCCCACAGGAGCTTCTACTGACAAAGCGGCGTTTTATTAACCCGGCCCATATGGACACACAGATATAAAGAAAGTCACTAGGGGCTTGGTCGTATCCGAACCATAGCTACACCTCTTGATCGGTTTAAAACCAAAAAGGGACATCACTAGGGGGCTTGGTTGTCTTCACACCATAGCTACACCTCTTGATAGGCTTCAAGCCAAAAGGAAATTATGTGGAACCAAAGCGAGTCTGTACCATCAAGGACGACTCAAACATAGGTAACCACTGAGCACAGCTCAAATATTACCCGGGCGCTCCTTGCTTCTCAAAGAACAATGAGCTTGCACCCTTGTAATAGGCTATCAAGCCAGGCTTGGAAGCCAGGTGCATTCACCTAAAACCCCGGGTTATCCTGCCTCTTTAAGTAAGCCACTCCGTCCAGGTAAACCTGGTATGACCCATCGAACGTTTGAAAAGTCAATCCCATGGACACTGAACTTGTCAAAGTTAAAACGGTGATTGGTTAAAGATTGAGGTCCATCTTAAAAGGCTTTGCAAAATGTTTTAACTCAGCGGCCTGGCAGCCCATGAAAAGCCACGATTTAGGGCCTGGTAGCCCATGAAAAGCCTTGTATATTTCTTTTTGGTTTGCTGTTTTTAATATCTTTTGATAAGGGATTTATGAATATTTCTGCTAAACCGGTGTTTATTACAACCCGGCATGGCTTTCAACGCTTAGTTGTC
Organism: Triticum aestivum; assembly: GCF_018294505.1. NCBI lineage: Eukaryota > Viridiplantae > Streptophyta > Magnoliopsida > Poales > Poaceae > Triticum > Triticum aestivum. The sequence goes on from NC_057809.1 coordinate 88,949,401, forward strand.
AGTACATTGTCAGTTCTAAACTGGCAGTAAATTGCTCTGGTCTGGTTTTGGCTACAAGTCACCAGCATTATACGAACAAATCAGCAGCTATTATAGCCCGGTGTGGTCCTACATGAACCGGCAAGAGGGAAAGGAGTCATCAACCTTACAGATGGGTATTTTCACTCCTATTATCCCAATAGTTGGTCAGCCAACGAAGGTATATCATAGGTATCATTTTATATCTAGTTAATACAAGTCTTGGTTCTCCATCCAAGTTATGTATATACTTTTTGGGCATCATGACCCGTCCAGTGGTAAACCACTAGGAAACTTTCAAGTTCTTATATGCAGGAACATACATCATAATGGACTATGCATAAATAGATCCCACAGGCAGGACAAGTTTTCAGTATTAAAGCAACACAAACATGCTCGATGACATGGCAGATAAGGTGTTCATAATATCCTATTACAAGGTGCTTTCACTACCAATTGAATAAGTGTTTTCAAATGCGGAAGACTGCAATTGGTAAACCGACCACCGGTTTAGGATTCCTCAGCTGGACGGTTTGTCGATTGAGGGTCGTCTTGAGTGGGTGTATTCTCTTCATCCCTCCCCAGTCGCTGGAAATCAGGCGTTGACCAGTCGATTCCAGTTAAGGCTTGAAAAACAGCTTCTTCATGAATAAGGTTGGAAGGGTCAATATTAGGAGCGTAAGTATGCTTACGGATTGGCGGAACAAGCTCTTCTACACTATGAATTAGTGCGAGCTGTATTTTCCCTTCAGCATCGTAAACCGGTTGAAAATGTGGCAGATCTGTGTCCTCCGCAAGTTTGCTTGCTATAGGCCGCATCTCCTTTGTCAGCCTTCGGAGATCGTCATTATTGAAGTCTAAACTATCTTCTTTCACACCAGGATATCCTTTGATGATACCTGTCGGTTCAAGATCCAGAATCCATGCCTTGGCCCGAATTAGCGCGGTCAGCGCTCCTGATCTTGTGGCTGATCTCTTCAGTTCGTTGATCTGGGCAGGTAGCATGGCCAGCTTTTCAATAGTTTCCTTTATCAGCGATGGCGGAGGCTTGTTATAAGCCGCAGTGCAAATGGCTCGTTGGGATCCAGAGAACAGCTGTTCAATCAAGGTGTAGGCCGCTTTAATTTTCATCCGCATGTCAGAGCCCGGATGAGCAATGCGGGTCCGTGTCATGGTTTAGCATCAGTAAACCGGTTATTGATAAGATCTTATGAATTAGATAAATTGCACGAGGAGGTACTTACCAAACACAGTGGAAGTCATGGCGTTAATCTGCCGCTTCAAGCCGGTCAGTTCGTCAACCACCGGCTTCAAGGCTGCCTCTGCGTCCTCGGCCTTCTTGGTTAAAACGACCCTTTCCGTCTCCCAGTATGCACGCTCTTTGTCAAAGGTTTCTTTCAGCTTCTCCATAGCTGCTAAGGCATTGGTCAGCTCTTCTTTGGCTTTGGAAGCCTCTTCTTGTTGAGATTTTACATTCTCTTCAAGGTATGCGGTTTGAGCATATTTCTTATTCAGCTCAGCCTACAAAGGTGAGATATATCATCAAAACAGGTTATGAAGTACCAAGCGTATAACAAGTTATGCACTTTGTACTTGGGGGCTAATGCCTATTTGCTCTATCGTCAACATATTTTTCACAAGTCTCAAGTACAATGCAAGCATTATCCTTAACACTTGGGGGCTAATGTACATCTGTTCAAAGCTGACGCATTGATTCAAGACCCGGTTTACCTCGCAAAGCTAAACCGGCCCTTGGGGGCTACACAGGCGAAAAACTATAGGAATACAATGATCACGTCTAATTTACTTCAAAAGATCAGTTGGTATATGGAGGACAAGATTGTAAGAGTTAAGGTATTATACAGTCCCGGTTTATGATTGCCATCATGAACCGGCCCTTGGGGGCTACTTGGTTTGATGTTTGTACTTTGGATTCAAGAAAGGAAAGTGATGAAAATACCTCATAGCACTCTTTCATCAGGTTCACCAAATTGGCTTCATAATCACGGTTTGAGTGCAAATGGTTTAGAAAACCGGAGTGGAGTTCTTGAGCACTAAGATGGGCGTAGCTTGTAAGTCAGTGCTCCATTTTCCTTTTTCCATGGCAGCACGCTCTTCCTTGGCACTATGTTTGGCCAAGATTACAGGATGGCCAGGATAGGTGTGACCAATACCAGTAATGATAACCTTGCCTTCTTTGTCTCCAGTAGCCTTTTCTGGAGTTGATGGAGTGTCAGTAGCTCTCACCGGACTAGAAGACCTATCATCAGCTTAGATTGGATCTGTCGGTTCAGCATCAGGAACAGCAATGTCAACTTCTGGTTGTCCATCAATATTGTGATCTTGAGGGGGTGGTTCATCAAAAGTAGCTTCAGGATTTGGACCCTCCGGTTCAACAGTTAACCGTTTGCTCCGGTTCAAGAACCACCTAGTCTTCGGGTGGATAGTTCACCCGAGCCTTTTTGCTGGGTCTGGCTTTGGCTCTATAGCATAAAAAGATGTGAAAGCTAAGCATAGTATATAAAGTATGAAACATCAAAAGAAAGGGGTGAAGTACTTACCCAGCTACGGTTTTGAGAGGAGGGAGTTGGGTCACTATTGACTCGCCAGAGGATGAAGGAGGTGTCACCTGATAATTCGAATCGGACAGATTAAGAGGTTGTCGAAAATAGCCTGCCTTGGGATAAGAAGTGTCAGAAGCGGGTGAGACCTCAGATTGGCGTTTCCGAACCGGAGTGTCCGGTAAACCGGTCGAAGTGACTTTTTGGCTCCTATGCCGGGTAGTGCGGCAAGCCTCGTGCTGCTGCGTCTTCAAAATAAATGTTGGGTCCAAATGAGCAAGAGGATGAGAAAAGCTTACTTTCCGGACCGCTTGACGAATTTTTTGTGTTGTCATAGAGTCTGAACCGGAGGAAAGGGTAATTACCTCTACATCGTCAGCTTGGCTTCCCTCCACGTCCTCCAGATAAGTATCATTGTCAATGAGATGCATGAAAAGGGAACCAAGTGAATCAAGTTCTACCTCAACTTTCGGTTCATCTGGGTTGTCGTCCAGTTCCATACTGATGCGCTCAGCTGCCTTCCGCTTTGAGGTTTTCTTGACGGCTTTTGTTTTAGGACGGGAAGGCTTTGCTGCTTTATCCTGAGGCTTCCTTTTCCAGAACGGATCATCACCTTGTTTCAAAGAGGGGCAAAGGATATTCAAAGCTTGTACAGTACAAGGATATCAAGTGTAAAGTGGAAGACAATACTTACAGCAGGCGGTTTGTTCTTCGTATCAAAGGGGTTTAATCCGTTTTGGCGACAGACAGCTTCCGATTCATTCAATATCTTTTTGACAGACTCTGTTACTTCTTCGTCTGTTAGCTGAATGTTGATATGGCGTTGGGAGTCTTCTACGTTGCTAGTATACTCGCACATTAAACCGGTGCGGAGACTTAATGGCAGGATGCTCCAGGATATCCAGCAACGAACAAAGTTGACACCTGATAAACCATTGGCCATAAAGGCTCGGAGCTTAGTGAGTTGAGGGGCTTATGAGGCCCGTTCCTGGGCACTTAGACGCTGTGGCAGTGGATGAGTATTGGCGAGCCGGTGAGCACGGTAACCCGGCAAAGGGTTCTCATCTTCAGGGGGGTGTCTTTATAATAGAACCAAGTTTGGTTCCAGTCTTTGGGGTGACTATGCAGCTTAGCATGAGGAAATTCAACTTCTTTCCTTTTCTGAATGGAGACGCCACCAAGTTCAGTGTTGGGACCGTCTACGAATTCAGTACGCCGGATCAGATGAAAGAAGTCTCAGAACAACTCAACCGTTGGCTCTTCTTGTAAGTACACTTCACTGAAGACTTGGAAGTTGCATATATTGGATACCGAGTTGGGTCCAATATCTTGAGGGTGGGGCTGAAAATTGGCAAGCACATCCCGGAAAAACTTTGACCCGGGCGGTTTGAAGCCACGGCCTATGTGATCAACAAATATCACTGCTTCACCCTGCTTGGGGGTAGGAGGGTTCTCCGGTCCAGGAACTCGCCATCGGATCTCACTCTTTTTTGGTAAGGTACCAATTTTGACCATTCCATTAAGCTACTCCTCGGTAACCCGGGAGGGAGCCCAGTTATAGGCATAAAACTGCTTGTCCATTGCAAGTGAAAAGCTGAAAAGAAATACCGATTTACAATTCATTCATGGTGGTGCATAAGATGCAATGGAATAAAGATATACAAGTATGTAAATTTCGTAAACCGGAGGCTGATACAATAATGAATGACAAAGCAATAACGGAACAAAGGTATACGCATACTGTTAAACTGGAGTATGACAACGGAGATAAAGGGGTTGCCAGTTTACAAGGGGACTAATGGTATGTGATAGATTACTTTTACAAAGGTAAACTGCTTATGTGATAAAGAGGATACAGATCTAAGGCAAGAATGACTAAGTAAGGTAAAACAGGTTCTACAAGACTGCATTGAAATTTTGGATCTACCATAAGCCAGGAAAAGGAAAAATATTGATATTTAAAGACTTGGTCCTGAAGCAGTTCACGAAAGGTTCAGATCAAGTTACGATGTACTTAAAGATTGGATCAAATGGTTGAGATAAGGAGTTTCATAGCTACTATGCGGAATATATCAAGATTAAGTTCTACTGACTATGGGTTGATGAAGAATACGAAGAAAGCAACAGGAACCCGCATGAACCCTAACGGATCTACAGGGAAAAGAGAGAAAGTTTACTGCAACGGTCGAGGTAGCGGTGATGCGCCATGTTTTTCTAATGCAACCAGGTCGATGCAGCGGCCAGCGGAGAGGCAGAGGTGGAGCTCGACGATGGCGGCGGCACTCGGGTGCAGGGGCGTCGCAAGGAGGAAGAAGAAGCGAAGGAGACGAAGGGGGAAAAGAGAATGGCCCTTGGTCCTATTTATAAGGCGAACCGATGAGCGACAATTGCATGAATCGAGGAGTTTAAATGGATAGTTAATAAGGATGGCGCCTCGATGGTTAGATATTCATTAATGAAGAGTATCTTCGGCTTCAATGAATAGATGACATCATGGCAATTTACTACGGATCTAAAGGATGACATCACGGCGGTTAACTAGATCCATACGAAGGTGCCAGGGCAAGAATTTTTCTAAGTATTTAAGATTGACATGAACAACTTCAAATCAATCTGGGGCCTAATGTTGGGGATATGACTACTGGAGGTAAACCGGCTAGGAGTGGCCGGGTTAACTCCATGAATATAGAATCCCATAAAGACATGAGGATGGTGGCGCTTTACGAAGGCCCAAGGCCTAAAGGCGGGTTAAGGCATGTAGATGTAAACCAACTCTTTCATGTAACTTGTATTGTAAGTTAGAAGGAATAGAGACCGAGCCGGACATGTTTATGATCTGGCCTCGGGACTCCGTAAACCGGCGGGCGTCAACCTATGTATATAAAGGGACGACCCGGCAGCGGTTTAGGGACAACAGACAACAACTCAAGAGCCAGGCAAAGCGGATTCGCTCCCTGGTCATCGAAACCCCAGCAATACCAATCACAACTAGACGTAGGCTTTTACCTTCATCGAAGGGGTCGAACTAGTATAAAATCCCTCGTGTCTCTTGTCTGGTTTGACCCCTTTAAGCTAACCTATAGCGATGGCTTCATGACTAAGTCCTTTCACGAGGACATCTGCCATGACAACCCCACGACAGGGTCATGGAACTACAAACGAATGAAATTGGAATTTCATCAGAAGTTTTATCCTATGCATCTTGTTCATCGTGATCGCAATTCTATATATAATTTCTGGCCTCGTGAAGGACAAAGCATCGCTCAAGCTTGGGGGAGGCTTAAATCAATGTTATATTCATGCCCCAATCATGAGCTCTCAAGAGAAATGATTATTCAAAATTTATATGCTCGGCTTTCTGATAACAATCGCACCTTGCTTGATACTTCTTGTGCTGGCTCTTTTATGACGAAGACTATTGAATTCAAATGGGATTTATTGGAAAGAATTAAACGCAACTCTGAAGATTGGGACCTCGACGAAGGTAAGGAGTCAGGTATGACACCTAATTTTGATTGTGTTAAATCTTTAATGGATACGATGTTTTCCGTAAATTTAGCACTAAATATTGACTTGACTCTGAGATAGTAGCTTCTTTCTGTGAATCTTTTGCTACTCATGTTGATCTGCCTAGGGAGAAGTGGTTTAAATATCATCCTCCCATAGAAGTAAAAGTAGCTGCACCTATTAAAGTTGAAGAAAAGACTATCACTTATAATGATCCTATTGTTCCTCCTGTTTATGTTGAGAAACCACCTTTTCCTGTTAGGATAAAAGATCATGCTAAAGCTTCAACTGTGGTTCGTAAAAGTAATATTAGAACTTATACACCTCCTGAGCAAGTTAAAGTTGAACCTAATATTGCTATTGTTAAAGATCTCTTGTCTGATAATATTGATGGGCATGTTATTTATTTTTCTGATGAAACTGCTAGAATTGCTAAACCTTGTGCTAAAGATAAACCTAGATCTTTGGTAGGCATGCCTGTTATTTCTATTAAAATAGGAGATCATTGTTGTCATGGCTTATGTGATATGGGTGCTAGTGCTAGTACAATACCCATTGACTTATACAGAGAAATTATGCACGGTATTGCACCTATTGAGTTAGAAGATATTGATGTCACAACTAAACTTGCCAATAGAGATACTATTTAACCAATGGGAATTGTTAAAGATGTTGAAGTCAATATCCTGTTGATTTTCTTGTTCTTGGTTGCCCACAAGATAGCTTTTGTCCCATTATATTTGTTAGACCCTTCTTGAACACTGTTAATGCTAGGATAGATTGCAAAAAGGATGTTGTTACTATTGGTTTAGGTGATATGTCTCATGAATTTAATTTCTCTAAATTTCATAGACAACACCGTGAAGAGGAATTGCCTAGTAAAGATGAAACTATTGGTCTTGCTTCTATTTCCGTACCTCCTAGTGATCCTTTAGAATAATATTTGCTAGACCATGAAAATGATATGTTTATGAATGAAAGAAGGGAAATAGATGAAGTATTCTTTAAACAGGAACCCATCCTGAAACACAATTTGCCTATTGAAATCCTAGGGGATCCTCCTCCACTCAAGGGTGATCCCGTGTTTGAGCTTAAACCGTTACCTGATACTCTTAAATATGCTTATCTTGATGAGAAAAAGATATATCATGTTATTATTAGTGCTAACCTTTCAGAGCATGAAGAAGAGAGATTATTGAAAACTCTAAAGAAGCACCTTGCTGCTATTGGATATACTCTCGATGATCTTAAGGGCATTAGTCCCACACTATGTCAACACAAAATAAATTTGGAGGAAGATGCCAAACCAGTTCGTGATCATCAACGATGGCTAAATCCTAAGATGAAGGAAGTGGTAAGAAAGGAAATACTAAATCTTCTTGAGGCAGGTATAATTTATCCCGTTGCTGATAGTCAGTGGGTGATACGTCTCTGTCGTATCTACTTTTCCAAACACTTTTGCCCTTGTTTTGGACTCTAACTTGCATGATTTGAATGGAACTAACCCGGACTGACGCTGTTTTCAGCAGAATTGCTATGGTGTTATTTATGTGCAGAAACAAAAGTTCTCGGAATGACCTGAAACTTCACGGAACATCTATTCGGAAATAATAAAAAATCCTTGCAAAAGATGAAGACCAGGGGGGGCACCACCTGTCCACAAGGGTGGGGGCGCGCCTGCCCCCCTAGGGCGCGCCCCCTACCTCGTGGGCCCCCTGGAGCTCCTTCGACCTCAACTCCAACTCTATATATTTGGTTTCGGGGAGAAAAAAATCAGAGAGAAGGATTCATCGCATTTTACGATATGGAGCCGCCGCCAAGCCCTAAAACCTCTCGGGAGGGCTGATCTAGAGTCCATTCGGAGCTCCGGAGAGGGGAATCCGTCGCCATCATCATCATCAACCATCCTCCATCACCAATTTCATGATGCTCACCGCCGTGCGTGAGTAATTCCATCGTAGGCTTGCTAGATGGTGATGGGTTGGATGAGATTTATCATGTAATCGAGTTAGTTTTGTTAGGGTTTGATCCCTAGTATCCACTATGTTCTGAGATTGATGTTGCTATGACTCTGCTATGCTTAATGCTTGTCACTAGGGCCCGAGTGCCATGATTTCATATCTGAACCTATTATGTTTTCATCAATATATGAGAGTTCTTAATCCTATCTTGCAAGTCTATAGTCACCTATTATGTGTTATGATCCGTTAACCCCGAAGTGACAATAATCAGGATACTTACCGGTGATGACCGTAGTTTGAGTTCATGTATTCACTATGTGTTAATGCTTTGGTCCGGTACTCTATTAAAAGGAGGCCTTAATATCCCTTAGTTTCCATTAGGACCCCACTGCCACGGGAGGGTAGGACAAAAGATGTCATGCAAGTTCTTTTCCATAAGCAGGTATGACTATATTCGGAATACATGCCTACATTACATTGATGAATTGGAGCTAGTTCTGTGTCACCCTAGGTTATGACTGTTACATGATGAACCGCATCTGGCATAATTCTCTATCACCGATCCATTGCCTACGAGCTTTCCATATATTGTTCTTTGCTTATTTACTTTTTCGTTGCTATTGCTATCATCACTACAAAATACCAAAAACATTACTTTTGCTATCATTACCTTTTGCTACCGCTACCACTACTATCATATTACTTTGCTACTAAACACTTTGCTGCAGATATTAAGTTTCCATGTGTGGTTGAATTGACAACTCAGCTGCTAATACTTGAGAATATTCTTTGGCTCCCCTTGTGTCGAATCAATAAATTTGGGTTGAATACTCTACCCTCGAAAACGGTCGCGATCCCCTATACTTGTGGGTTATCAAGACTATTTTCTGGCGCCGTTGCCGGGGAGCATAGCTCTATTCTTTGAGTCACTTGGGATTTATATCTGCTTATCATTATGAAGAACTTGAGAGATCCAAAAACCAAGATTTATCCCTCAACTACGAGGGGAGGTAAGGAACTGCCATCTAGCTCCGCACTTGATTCACCTTCTGTTTTGAGTAAGCTTGCGACACCTAAACCTGCTTCTGCTATTCGTTCCGATATGTCGCATGTTATTGATGATGCCACTTCTGCTATGCATGATACTTATGATGAAACTACTTCTATGCTTGATACTACTGTGCCACTTGGTGAATTTCTTGATGAACAACTTGCTATTGTTAGAGAGAATGAAAATATTGAATCTGATAATATTGATGAAAGTGATGATGAAGACTTGCCCGTTATTCCTAAGGGTTATGTTTTTGATAAAGAAGCTTCTTTAGCTATTTTAGCTTGCAAAGATAGTTATGAACTTAAGAGGTTATTAGCTAAATGGAATAAGCAATCTCTAAATGCTAGGATGAAACCTGACCCTGCTTTTGCTACTTCACCTATCTTTGTTACTGATAAGGATTATGAATTCTCTGTTGATCCTGATATAACTACTTTGGTTGAATATGATCCTTTTCATGGCTATGAATCTGAAACTGTTGTGGCATATCTTACTATATTAAATGATATAGCCACCCCGTTCACTAATGATGAGAGAACTTGTTATTTATATCCTTAAAATATTTCCGTTCTCATTAAAGGGTGATGCTAAGATATGGTTTAATTCTCTTGATCCTGATTGTGTCCGTAGTCCCCAGGATATGATTTATTACTTCTCTACTAAATATTTCCCTGCTCATAAGAAACAAGCTGCTTTAAGGGATATATATAATTTTGTGCAAATTGAAGAAGAGAGTCTCCCACAAGCTTGGGGGAGGCTTCTCCAATTACTTAATGCTTGGCCTGATCATCCTCTTAAGAAAAATGAAATACTTGATATCTTTTATAATGGACTAACCGATGCCTCTAGAGATTACCTGGATAGTTGTGCTGGTTCTGTTTTCAGGGAAAGAACATCGGACGAAGCTGAAATTCTATTGAATAATATGTTGGCAAATGAAAATAATTGGACACTTCCTGAGCCAGCTCCTGAGCCTATTCCTAAACCAACTCCAAAGAAGAGGGGTATTCTATTTCTCGGTCCTGAAGATATGCAAGAGGCAAAGAAATCTATGAAAGAAAAAGGTATTAAAGCTGAAGATGTTAAGAATTTACCTCCTATTGAAGAAATACACGGTCTTAATTTACCGCCTGTTGAAGAAACATATGATCTTAATCCATTACCTATTGAAGAAGTACATGGTCTTGATAACCCAACACAGGTAGTAAAGGTAAATTCTCTCTATAGATATGATAAAGCTGAAATCCCATTTACTAAGTTTGCTAGCCCATGCTTAGATGAGTTTGCTAAATTTATGGTTAAGTAAGAAGACTTCAATGCTTATTTTGGTAGACAACTAAAATACAATTCAAATATGCTTGAACACTTGGGTGATTATATGGCTAATGTTAAAGGTGAACTTAAACTTATTAGTAAACATGCTTCTATGGTTACCACTCAAGTAGAACAAGTACTTAAAGCTCAAAATGATTTGCTCAATGAATTGAATAGTAAGAATAATGATTATGTTGTTAGAGTGGCTACTAGAACTGGTAGAATGACTCAGGAACCTCTGTATCTTGAAGGACATCCTAAGAGAATTGAGCAAGATTCTCAGAGAAATAATGTGGATGCACCTAGTCCTTCTAATAGGAAGAAAAATAAAAATGATAGGACTTTGCATGCTTCTAGTGAACCTATTACTGATACACCTGAGAATCCAAATGATATTTCTATCTCTGATGCCGAAACACAATCTGGTAATGAACCTAAAACTAGTGATAATGTTAATGATAATGTTCATGATGATGCTCAACCTAGTAATGATAATGATATAAAAATTGAACCTGCTGTTGATCTTGATAACCCACAATCAAAGAATCAACGTTATGATAAGAAAGACTTTGTTGCTAGGAAACACGATAAGGAAAGAGAGCCTTGGGTTCAGAAACCCATGCCTTTTCCTCCCAAACCATCCAAGAAAAAGGATGATGGGGATTTTGAGCGCTTTGCTAAAATGATTAGACCTATCTTTTTGCGTATGCGATTAACTGATATGTTTAAAATGAATCCTTATGCTAAGTACATGAAAGATATTGTTACTAATAAAAGAAAGATACCGGAAGCTGAAATTTCCACCATGCTTGCTAATTATACTTTTAAAGGTGGAATACCTAAGAAACTAGGAGATCCCGGTGTACCAACTATACCATGCCCCATTAAAAGAAACTATGTTAAAACTGCTTTATGTGATCTTGGAGCCGGTGTTAGGTTATAGGATGGTAACTGATTTCCACAAATTAAATAAAGCTACTAAAAAGGATCATTACCCCTTACCTTTTATCGATCAAATGATAGAAAGATTATCCAAACATACTCATTTTTGCTTTCTAGATGGTTATTCTCGTTTCTCTCAAATACCTCTGTCAGCCAATGAGCAATCAAAGACTACTTTTACTTGCCCTTTTGGTACTTTTGCTTATAGACGTATGCCTTTTGGTTTATGTAATGCACCTGCTACCTTTCAAAGATGCATGATGGCTATATTCTCTGACTTTTGTGAAAAGATTTGTGAGGTTTTCATGGATGATTTCTCCGTCTATGGATCCTCTTTTGATGATTGCTTAAGCAACCTTGACCGAGTTTTGCAGAGATGTGAAGAAACTAATCTTGTCTTGAATTGGGAAAAGTGCCACTTTATGGTTAATGAAGGTATTGTATTGGGGCATAAAGTTTCTGAAAGAGGTATTGAGGTTGATAAAGCCAAGGTTGATGCTATTGAAAAGATGCCATGTCCCAAGGACATCAAAGGTATAAGAAGTTTCCTTGCTCACACCGGTTTTTATAGGAGGTTCATTAAGGACTTCTCAAAAATTTCTTGGCCTCTGGCTAATTTATTACAAAAGATATGCCATTTGTTTTCGATGATGATTGCGTAGAAGCATTTGAAATACTTAAGAAAGCATTGATCTCTGCACCTATTATTCAGCCACCTGATTGGAATTTACCCTTTGAAATTACGTGTGATGCTAGTGATTATGCGGTAGGTGTTGTTCTAGGGCAAAGGGTTGATAAGAAATTAAATGTTATTCAATATGCTAGTAAAACTCTAGACAATGCTCAGAGAAATTATGCTACTACTGAAAAAGAATTCTTAGCAGTTGTATTTGCTTGTGATAAGTTTAGACCTTATATTGTTGATTCTAAAGTAACTATTCACACTGATCATGCTGCTATTAAATATCTCATGGAAAAGAAAGATGCTAAACCTAGACTTATTAGATGGGTTCTCTTGCTACAAGAATTTGATTTGCATATTATTGATAGAAAGGGAGCTGAGAACCCCATTGCAGACAACTTGTCTAGGTTAGAAAATGTTCTTGATGACCCACTGCCTATTGATGATAGCTTTCTTGATGAACAATTAAATGTCATAAATGATTCTCAAAATGCTCCATGGTATGCTGATTATGCTAATTATATTATTGCTAAATTTATACCACCTAGTTTCACATACCAACAAAAGAAAAAGTTCTGCTATGATTTGAGACATTACTTTTGGGATGACCCACATCTTTATAAAGGAGTAGATGGTGTTATTAGACGTTGTGTACCTGAGCATGAACAGGAACAGATCCTACGCAAGTGTCACTCCGAGGCTTATGGAAGACACCATGCTGGAGATAGAACTGCACATAAGGTATTGCAATCTGGTTTTTATTGGCCTACTCTCTTCAAGGATGCCCGTAAGTTTGTCTTATCTTGTGATGAATGTCAAAGAATTGGAAATATTAGTAGACGTCAAGAAATGCCTATGAATTATTCACTTGTTATATAACCATTTGATGTTTGGGGCTTTGATTATATGGGACCTTTTCCTTTCTCTAATGGATATACACGTATTTTAGTTGATGTTGATTACATTACTAAGTGGGTAGAAGCTATTCCAACAAGTAGTGCTGATCATAACACCTCTATTAAGATGCTTAAGGAAGTTATTTTTCCGAGGTTTGGAGTCCCTAGATATTTAATGACTGATGGTGGTTCACATTTTATTCATGGTGCTTTCCGTAAAATGCTTGCTAAATATGATGTTAATCATAGAATTACATCTCCTTATCACCCACAGTCTAGTGGTCAAGTAGAATTGAGCAATAGAGAACTCAAATTAATTTTGCAAAAGACTGTTAATAGATCTAGAAAGAATTGGTCCAGGAAACTTGATGATGCATTATGGGCCTATAGAATTGCATATAAAAAATTCTATGGGTATGTCTCCGTATAAAATGGTTTATGGAAAAGCATGTCACTTACCTCTCGAACTAGAACATAAGGCTTATTAGGCTATTAAAGAGCTCAATTGTGATTTCAAACTTGCCGGTGAGAAGAGGTTATGTGACATTAGCTCACTTGATGAATGGATAACCCAAGCCTACGAGAATGCCAAATTATTTAAAGAAAAGGTTAAAAGATGGCATGACAAAAGGATACAAAAGCGTGAGTTTAATGTAGGTGATTATGTATTGCTATACAACTCTCGTTTAAGATTTTTTGCAGGAAAACTTCTCTCTAAATGGGAAGGTCCTTACGTTATCGAGGAGGTCTATCGTTCCGGTGCCATAAAAATCAACAACTTCGAAGGCACAAATCCGAAGGTGGTGAACGGTCAAAGAATTAAACATTATATCTCAGGTAATCCTATAAATGTTGAAACCAATGTTATTGAACCCGTAACCCCGGAGGAATACATAAGGGACACTTTCCGGAACGTTTCAGACTCCGAAAAGGAATAGGTATGTGGTACGGTAAGTAAACCGACTCCAAAACAGTTCTAATGCAATATTTCTCCGTTTTGGAATATTTAGAAAAACAAAAAAATAAGAAGCAGTCCGGGAAGGACACGAGGGCTCCACGAGGGTGGAGGGCGTGCCCTACCCCCTGGGCGCGCCCCCTACCTCGTGGGCACCTCGTGTGCTTTCCGGACTCCATTTTCTTACACGTTACGTATTTTGGTCGGTAAAAATTCATTATATACTGTCCCGGAGGTTTTGACTCCCGTATCATGCAATTATCCTCTGTTTGTGTTTCAAGTTGTTGTTGCTGCAGATTAGAGCAAGATGTCCTTAAAAGAGTCAGTCGGGGAGAGCCGGGTGTCTCACCCGGCACCGAGATCAATGACAAACAACAATGTTGACCACTTTGGGCCAGCAACGGAGGAAGAGATGGAGGCTAATTTGAAGAGGATAGATGCCATGGAGGAGGATCAAGAAGTCACTTCCCGCTTCCGAGCTGGATTCACAATGGGGGAACTGCAGATCTCGGCTATTCCAAATTCGGTTATCCCTTCCAATGTTAGATTTCTTTCTTATGAGAATATGAAAAAGAGCGGCACTGGTTCTCCCGCAGCTATGCAGCACCCTTGGGTGCAGGGAGCTTTGGTTGTTACAGGAAAGCTTCGAAAGGAAATAATGGACCTTAAGCAGCAAGTCATTAAGCTCTAGGAGGAAAATCGTATCCTGAGGGGCATCATCGCCAAGAATATCACATCACCATCCCCGAAAAGAGAGATATAATCACATGGTATGGGCACTCCCCTTGGCAACTGACAAGCTTGGGGGAGTGCCCCGGTATCGTATCACCATCACTTTTATCTCTATCATTTTCTTAGTTTGATCCTTTTGATAATATCTTGATCTAGTAGTATAAAGCTTTTAGTATGATCTAGTTGTGAGTTTTGCTTTATGATCCTCCTATGTAATCGAGTCCGTGAGCTATATAATGAAGATTAGTGTTGAGTCAAGGGGTTGATTATTTTTCCATGATCTTGAGTGAATAAAAGAAAAGAGAAAGAATAAAAAGAATAAAAGAGATCATATGGATCTTATGGAGAGTAATGAGCTCACATAGAAAGAGTACGATGATTAAAAGTTGTTGAGAGTTGACAAACATAGTTTTGGTCATCGTTGCAATTAATAGGAAGTAATAAAGAAAGAGAAGTCTTCACATGTAAATATACTATCTTGGACATCTTTTATGATTCTGAGCACTCATTAAAATATGACATGCTAAAGAATTGATGTTGGGCAAGGAAGACAACGTAATGGGTTATGTTTTCTTACATTTGAGATAAATTATATTGTCATGGATCATCCAACATGATTGAGCTTGCCTTTCCCCCCTCATGCTAGCCAAATTCATCGCACCAAGTAGAGATACTACTTGTGCTTCCAAACACCCTTAAATCAGTTTTGCCATGAGAGTCCACCATACCTACCTATGGATTGAGTAAGATACTCCAAGTAAGTTGTCATCGGTGCAAGCAATAAAAATTGCTCTCTAAATATGTATGACTTATTAGTGTGGGAGAAAATAAGCTTTATACGATCGTGTGATATGGAAGAAATAAAAGCGACAGACTACATAATAAAGGTCCATATCACAAGTGGCAATATAAAGTGACGTTCTTTCGCATTAAGATTTTGTGCATCCAACCATAAAAGCACGGCATGACAACCTCTGCTTCCCTCTGCGAAGGGCGTATCTTTTACCTTTATCTCCTGCCCTACATAAGAGTCATGGTGATCTTCACCCCTCCTTTTTATATTTTATCTTTTGGCAAGCACAACATGTTGGAAAGATCCTGGTATATATGGCTAATTGGATGTGAGTTTTCATGAACTATTATTGTTGACATTACCCTTGAGGTAAAACGTTGGGAGGCAAAACTATAAACCCCTATCTTGCTTTGTGTACGATTAAAACTCCATACCCATAAGTATTGCGTGAGTGTTAGCAATTGTGAAAGACTATATGATAGTTGAGTATGTGGACTTGCTGAAAATCTCTTATATTGACTCTTTCCTATGTTATGATAAATTGCAATTGCTCCAATGACTGAGATTATAGTTTTTTAGTTTTCAATGAAGTTTATGATTAATAATTGAAATTGTGATTGAATTATTACTCTAGCATAAGAAATCATATGACAAGAATTATATAAGTTGCTATTCTAAGAATCATCATGATGCCCTCATGTCCGTATTTTATTTTTATCGACACCTCTATCTCCATACATGTGGACATATTTTTCGATTTCGGCTTTCGCTTGAGGACAAGCGGGGTCTAAGCTTGGGGGAGTTGATACGTCCATTTTGCATCATGCTTTTATATCGATATTTATTGCATTATGGGCTGTTATTACACATTATGTCACAATACTTATGCTTATTCTCTCTTATTTTACAAGGTTTACATAAACAGGGAGAATGCCGGCAGCTGGGATTCTGAGCTGGAAAAGGAGCAAATATTAGAGACCTATTCTGCACAGCTCCAAAAGTCCTGAAACTTCACGGAAGACATTTTCAGAATATATAATAAATACTGAGCGCAAGAAGTTCACCAGGGGGGCCACACCCTGCCCATGAGGGTGGGGGGCGCGCCCCCTACCTCGTGGGCCCCCTGGTGGCCTTCCGATGGCCATCTTCTGCTATATGGAGTCTTTCGATGAGAAAAAAATCAGAAGCCATCTTTCCGGACGAGACTCCGCCGCCACGAGGCGGAACCTTGGCGGAACCAATCTAGGGCTCTGGCTGAGCTGTTCTGCCGGGGAAACTTCCCTTCGGGAGGGGGAAACTATCGCCATCATCATCACCAACACTCCTCTCATCAGGAGAGGGCAATCTCCATCAACATCTTCACCAACACCATCTCCTCTCAAAACCCTAGTTCATCTCTTGTATCCCATTCTTGTCTCTAAGTCTGGGATTGGTACCTGTGGGTTGCTAGTAGTGTTAATTACTCCTTGTAGTTGATGCTAGTTGGTTTACTTGGTGGAAGATCATATGTTCAGATCCTATATGCATATTAATACCCCTCTGATTATGAACATGAATATGCTTTGTGAGTAGTTACGTTTGTTCCTGGGGACATGGGAGAAGTCTTGCTATTAGTAGTCATGTGAATTTGGTATTCATTCGATATTTTGTTGAGATGTATGTTGTCTCTCCTCTAGTGGTGTTATGTGAACGTCGACTACATGACACTTCACCATTATTTGGGCCTAGAGGAAGGCATTGGGAAGTAATAAGTAGATGATGGGTTGCTAGAGTGACAGAAGCTTAAACCCTAGTTTATGCGTTGCTTCGTAAGGGGCTGATTTGGATCCATATGTTTCATGCTATGGTTAGGTTTACCTTAATACTTTTGTTGTAATTGCGGATGCTTGCAATAGAGGTTAATCATAAGTGGGATGCTTGTCCAAGTAAGGGCAGTACCCAAGCACCGGTCCACCCACATACCAAATTATCAAAGTACCGAACGCGAATCATACGATCGTGATGATACCTAGCTTGACGATATTCCCATGTATCCTCGGGAGCGATTTACATCATATAAGAGTTTGTCCAGGCTTGTCCTTTGCTACAAAAAGGATTGGGCCACCTTGCTGCACTTTATTTACTTTTGTTACTTGTTACTCGTTACAAATTATCCTATCACAAAACTATATGTTACCTATTATTTCAGTGCTTGCAGAGAATACCTTGCTGAAAACCGCTTATCATTTCCTTCTGCTCCTCGTTGGGTTCGACACTCTTACTTATCAAAAGGACTACGATAGATCCCCTATACTTGTGGGTCATCAGTAGTCAACTCCTTGAACTTGTCAAAAACCTTTCGCAATGAGTCGAGCTTTGTAGACAGTAACATTAGCGTCAGTCTTCTTCTTGAAGATCCATTTATTCTCAATGGCTTGCCAATCATCGGGCAAGTCAACCAAACTCCACACTTTGTTCTCATACATGGACCCCATCTCAGATTTCATGGCCTCAAGCCATTTTGCGGAATCTGGGCTCATCATCGCTTCCTCATAGTTCGTAGGTTCGTCATGGTCAAGTAACATGACTTCCAGAACAGGATTACCGTACCACTCTGGTGCGGATCTTACGCTGGTTGACCTACAAGGTTCGGTAGTAACTTGATCTGAAATTACATGATCTTCATCATTAGCTTCCTCTCTAATTGGTGTAGGAGTCACAGGAACGGATTTCTGTGATGAACTACTTTCCAATAAGGGAGCAGGTATAGTTACCTCATCAAGTTCTACTTTCCTCCGCCTCACTTCTTTCGAAAGAAACTCCTTCTCTAGAAAGGATCCATTCTTAGCAACGAATGTCTTGCCTTCGGAAATGTGATAGAAGGTGTACCCAACAGTCTCCTTTGGGTATCCTATGAAGACACATTTCTCCGATTTGGGTTCGAGCTTACCAGGTTGAAGCTTTTTCACATAAGCATCGCAGCCCCAAACTTTAAGACACGACAACTTTGGTTGCTTGCCAAACCACAGTTCAGAAGGTGTCGTCTCAACGGATTTTGATGGTGCCCTATTTAACGTGAATGCAACCGTCTCTAAAGCATAACCCCAAAACGATAGCGGTAAATCAGTAAGAGACATCATAGATCGCATCATATCTAGTAAAGTACAATTACGACGTTCGGACACACCATTACGTTGTGGTCTTCTGGGTGGCGTGAGTTGTGAAACTATTCCGCATTGCTTCAAATGAAGACCAAACTCGCAACTCAAATATTCTCCTCGACGATCAGATCATATAAACTTTATTTTCTTGTTATGATGATTTTCCACTTCACTCTGAAATTTTTTGAACTTTTCAATGTTTCAGACTTATGTTTCATCAAGTAGATATACCCATATCTGCTCAAATCATCTGTGAAGGTGAGAAAATAACGATACCAGTCGCGAGCCTCAATATTCATTGGACCACATACATCAGTATGTATGATTTCCAACAAATCTGTTGCTCGCTCCATAGTTCCGGAGAACGGCGTTTTAGTAATCTTACCCATGAGGCATGGTTCGCAAGTACCAAGTGATTCCAAAAGTCGTGGAGTTTCTTCATGCGCTTTACACCAATAGGACATAAACGACAGTGCCACAAATAAGTTGCACTATCATTATCAACTCTGCATCTTTTAGCTTCAATATTATGAATATGTGTATCACTACTATCGAGATTCATCAAAAATAGACCACTCTTCAAGGGTGCATGACTATAAAAGATATTACTCATATAAATAGAACAACCATTATTCTCATATTTAAATGAATAACCGTCTCGCATCAAACAAGATCCAGATATACTGTTCATGCTCAACGCTGGCACCAAATAACAATTATTTAGGTCCAAAACTAACCCCGAAGGTAGATGTAGAGGTAGCGTGCCGACCGCGATCACATCGACTTTGGAACCATTTCCCACGCGCATTGAGGGAGTCCTGGATTAGGGGTCTCCGAACAGCCGGACGATATCTATTGGCCGAACTGTTGGACTATGAAGATACAAGATTGAAGACTTCATCCCGTGTCCGGATGAGACTCTCCTTGGCGTGGATGGCAAGCTTGGCAATACGGATATGTAGATCTCCTCCCTTGTAACCGACTCTGTGTAACCCTAGCCCCCTCCGGTGTCTATATAAACCGGAGGGTTTAGTCCGTAGAAAAACAACAATCATACCATAGGCTAGCTTCTAGGGTTAGCCTCTACGATCTCATGGTAGATCAACTCATATCATCAATATCAATCAAGCAGGACGTAGGGTATTACCTCCATCAAGAGGGCCCAAACCTGGGTAAACATCGTGTCCCCCGCCTCCTGTTACCATCCACCTTAGACGCACAGTTCGGGACCCCCTACCCGAGATCCGCCGGTTTTGACACCGACATTGGTGCTTTCATTGAGAGTTCCACTGTGTCATCACCATATGGCTTGATGGCTCCTTCGATCATCGGTAACGATGCGTTCCAGGGTGAGGTTTTCCTCCCCGGGCAGATCTTCGTATTCGGCGGCTTCGCACTGCGGGCCAACTCGCTTGGCCATCTTGAGCAGATCGAGAGCTACGCCCCTGGCCATCAGGTCAGGTTCGGAAACTTAAACTACACTGCTGACATCCGTGGAAACTTGATCTTCGACGGATTCAAGCCCTTGTCAGGTGCGCCGCACAATCACGACGATCATGACGTAACTCTGTCGTCGGACAGTGTTCGGGAGATCACACCTGCAACTACTCCGGCCCTCAATCCGGAGCAAATTGCGCCATCCAGGGATGGGGGATAGACCCCGCCATGGAGGCCGCACTCTCAGTGGCGATGGAGCCGGATACTGACTTCACCCCTTATGAGAGCCGTGTTGCCGAACCACTGGATTCGTCTCCGGCCATGGACTCCGAGCCGCCTGCGTCCATGCCTATCGAATCCGATTGGGCACCGATCATGGAGTTCACCTCCGCGGATATCTTTCAGCACTCGCCTTTCGGCAATGTGCTAAATTCATTAAGGTCTCTCTCCTTATCAGGAGAACCTTGGTCGAACTATGTCCGTCTAGAATGGGATGCGGACGATGAAGAAATTCGCTGCCCACCCACCACCCACTTAGTAGCCACTATCGACGATTTAACCGACATGCTCGACTTCGACTCCGAAGACATCGACGGTATGGACAACGATGCAGGAGACGAAAAGGAACCACCGCCCACAGGGCGCTGGACCGCCACCTCATCATATGATATATACATGGTGGACACCCCCAAAGAAGGCAATGGCGACGAGACAGCAGAGGATGACCCCTCCAAGAAGCAACCCAAGCACCGACATCAGCGACGCCGCTCTAAGTCTCGCCATAGCGAAAGTAGTGATACAGGCACAAGAGACAATAACACTCCGGATAGTGCCGAAGATGACAACAATCCCCTCCAGTGCGATTTAGAGCGGGAGGGTGAACAAGCTAGCCCTCTAGAGCGGGCAGCAGATGGAGAATCGGAGGAGGACAATTACATGCCTCTCTCCGAAGACGAGTTGAGCCTCGGCAACAAAGAATTTATCGTGCCTAAGGATCCCATCGAGCAGGAGCGCTTCAAGCGCCGGCTTATAGCCACAACAAATAGCTCGAAGAAAAAGCAACAATAGCTTCAAGCTGATCAAGATTTGCTAGCAGACAGATGGACCGAAGTCCTTGCGGCTGAGGAATACGAACTCGAGCGCCCAACCAAGAGTTATCCAAAGCGCAGGTTGCCACCTCACCTCGAGGAGGAAGCATTGAAACCCACATCACCAGCATATGACGCGGCTGACGGGCCACCTCGTGGCCGAGACAAAGAGGCATTTCAGCTCGAAGTCCATCCCGCACCCCGCCGCCAATCAAACAAAAATACCAAGGCCCGGGGCAACACGCAGGACCTGCGAGACGTATTGGAAAACAAGGCAAAACATGCAAGATCAATCTACGGATCACGGGGGCGCGCACCAACACGCGACGATGATCGTCACGCCGGATACACTAAAAGCAAATCCGACCGAGCCGAACACGGCAGACAAGACTCGTATGAACCACGTCGCGATATATCCCGGCACAGAGGCGCCGCACACCCCTTATGCTTCACTGATGAAGTAATGGATCACGAATTCCTAGAAGGGTTTAAACTCGTAAACATTGAATCATATGATGGTCCTACAGACCACGCGGTATGGATAGAAGACTTCTTCCTCCACATTCACATGTCCCGCGGGGATGACCTACATGCCATCAAGTATCTTCCACTAAAACTCAAAGGGTCGGCTCGGCATTGGCTCAATAGCTTGCTGGAAAACTCCATCGGAAGTTGGGAGAACCTGGCAGAGGCATTCCTGGACAATTTCCAGGGCACTTACGTGCGACCGCCGAACGCTGACGATTTAAGTCATATAACTCAGTGGCCAGGGGAATCGGCCAGGAAATTCTGGACCCGGTTCCTAACCAAGAAGAACCAAATTGTCGATTGTCCGGATGCAGAGGCCTTAGCGGCATTTAAGCATAATATCCGTGATGAATGGCTCGCCTGGCACCTCGGCCAAGAGAAGCCAAAATCCATGGCAACCCTCACGACACTTATGACCCGCTTTTGTGCGGGCGAAGATAGCTAGTTGGCTCGTAGTACCAATACAGCAAGCAAACCTGGCATATCATAAGCCAGGGATAGCAACGGCAAACCACGACGCAACAAACACAAGCGCCACAAATATGGTGAAAACGCTGAAAAAATACGGCAATTAATGCCGGGTTCAGGGGCTCAAAGTCCGGTCAGCGGAAAAGGCCACCCAAAAATAAAAATCTGGGTCCATCTAGTCTGGACCGCATACTCGATCGCCAATGCCGAATTCATGGCACCCCAGAAACGCCAGCCACCCATACCAACAGAGAATGTTGGGTCTTCAAACAAGTCGGCAAGGCAGGCGCCAAAGAAGAGGGGTCTCAAAGCGATGATAGCGACGAAGAGCCCAGATCACCGAACACAGGAGGGCAAAAGTCCCCCCCCCCCATATTCAATCGGTGAATGTGGTAAATACCACCCAAATTGCCAACTCGGACCAGATATGCACCCTTAGGGATGGCGAGTCAACGGAACTAGCCGTCCCACAATATAATCTAGGGCCGGTCACCTTCAACCGCACGGATCGTCCGATTAACGCCAATCAGGGCAATCCAGCCGCACTAATCCTCGACCCAATAGTAGACGGGTTCCACCTCACTCGAGTCCTTATGGATGGAGGTAGCAGTTTAAATCTACTTTACCAGGACACAGTGTGCAAGATGGACATCGATCATTCAGCGACCAGACCCACTAAAGCCACTTTTAGAGGCATCATACCAGGTATGGAGGTTAGCTATACAGGCTCCATTACATTTGAGGTAATCTTCGGATCACCAGAAAATTACCGTATCGAAGAGTTAATCTTTGAAATCGCCCCTTTCCGCAGTGACTATCAAGCACTGCTCGGGCGAACCGCGTTCGCTCGATTCAACGCGGTGCCACATTATGCCTACCGTAAGCTCAAGATGCCCGGTCCACGTGGCGTCATCACGGTTCATGGCAAGGCCGAACCTTCCTTCGGCACCAACAAATACAGCACTGCCTTAGCAGCAGAAACAACAAGCAGCACCTTGCAGCCGAACCTCGAGTCAACGTCCAGGCTCCTAGACACCGTCAAGGGGCTCCGAGCTACTTCACGGAATGATAACCCGGCTCGTCCAGAGGTCAACTAAACACTCTGGTGAAGGCCATGACAGGCCGAACTCAGTGGTTCAACCGCCCTCCGGCATGTAAACATTTCCTATATTTCCTTCGCAGGTTCACCTTTACACCAACCAGGACGGACTCCATGGAGGCAGCTTGAACGCGTTAGGGAATCCTTAGACATTTCCCGCAGTGACCGTCCGGCTATATTGCGGATCCACAATCAACCTCTTCCCCCTGATCACAGCAGGTTCTGCTACCACAACCCCCTTTTATTTTATTTTATCACATTACTTGTACCCATATGCATAGACGTATTATTCAAATACAACATGTGGATTTATATGACGTTTACCTGCTGATTATTTCTTATCGAAATCATTTCATCAAGTGGCATACGCACACAGCGATATGCCTTAAATATGCCATGGGCTTCGTTTTTCCTATAACACGGCAATAAAAGTCCGAACACCTTCATGGAAGTTCGGCACCCCGAATCATGTCTTGGGTCAATAGTTGGGTTTGCCCGGCTCCCATGTTTTGGTACCTTACGTTCTGCTATATCGGCTAAGGTAGCACTGGGAGAACTACTGCGATTGTCTCTCGGTTCTTCCAGATGAGCACCTCAGTAGAGAAAGCTGAAAACTGACTGTCATGATACGCGAGAGCTAGTCAGCTGTTCGAGCGGTTACAAAATCTTTAAGGATTTCTCCCGCATAATGCCATAACCAATGCAGCGTGCGATGGATCAGTTTTTCTCCGATCAGGCACTTACAGAGCCCCTAGTACGGTCTTCCGAACACAAGGGGCTGCGCCGACCATACTAAAGCTCCTATGGCTAAGTGAGAGTGATAAAGCCCTATAGTCCGATTGCCTGGTTCGTTGTGCTGAGCACCTCCTTCGGAGGACCCAAAACTGGGATAAAGAGTGCTCAGGTTTATCCCAAACACCCCCGTACTCCTTACGTGGGGGCAGAAGCCGACGACTGGCCAACTCTCGGGTTTAACATAATAACGGCCGCATAGGATGGTAAACTTTTATATAACAGGCGACATATAAACGACCTTGTTCAAACATTACAAAGGACAACATGATTGGCATTCATGGAAATATAATGTCCTTGGTGCATAGCTCCGCTGCAAGGTAGGATCCTTTCAAGACACTCTTATAATATAATTCGGGCTTGCGGTGCTCCTTCCCCTCTGGCGGTCCTTCGGTCACCAGCTTCTCGGCATCCATCTTCCCCTAGTGCACCTTTGCGCAGGCGAAGGCCATTCACGCTCCTTCTATACAGACCGACCGCTTGATGACGTCAAGTCGAGGGCAAGCACTTACAAGCCGCCTCACGAGCCCGAAGTAGCTGCATGGAATCGGCTCGGCAAGCCATAGCCGGATAACCATATCTTTCATGGCTAGTTCTGCCGCCTTATGCAGTTCGATCAGCTATCTCAGTTGATCGGCAAAAGGCACCGGATAATTTGGTGCCAAATACTGCGACAAAAAGAGCTTATCTGTGGTGTTCCTTTCTTTGACTCGGTAGAATTGGGCGGCATCTGATATGCTGTGAGGTAGCTCGGCAAATACACCTGAGAAATCCGGATTCACAATCAGAAACATAGTTTTCCCTTCAAATAATTGCTTTACATGGGAAAAGCCTTACCCTCCGCGATCTTTCTCGCCTCTTGGATCCCCTGCAGGGTGCTTTGGGTTTCCACCCGGGCATCGCTCATGGCTTGATGCGCCTTGGTGAGTTCGGACTCTTTCTCCGTTAAACTCTGCTCCAAGGTCTCGCATCTACTTACGGCCTCTTGCAGCTCCTGCTCAGCTTTAATAACTCTGGCCTCGTGTTTCTCACAAAGAGTCCGCTCTGTGGCCGCCTTTTCCTTGGCCTCGGCAACGGCCCTTTTGAGGGCCTCGACTTCAGTCATAACCCCTAGCACAAATTATGCGGCTTATTTCATACTGAACATTTATTTCACAATAAATGCACGCAACGCTTGTGCATACCTTCTTTATCTCTCAACTGCATTTTCAATTGCCCAAGTTCTTCTATGGCCCGCTCCAGACTTTGATTCAGTTCGGAGATCTCTGCAGTATGAGAGGCAGCAGCCGCTACAGGTATCTGCTTGAAACAGAAGAGAAATCAATATCATTCAATGAGTCTTCATGCGATCATCAATTCGATCCCCTGTCCGGTTCTTTATTTCACCGAACAGTGTATCAGGGGCTCCTATTTATACTATGACACTCTTTGACAACTTACAAAACATACCTCAAAGCCTCTTATAAGGCTGATACAGGCTTCGTTCAGTCCACTCTCAGATGACTGAATCTTCTCAATCACCG
Source organism: Triticum aestivum (assembly GCF_018294505.1). Classification (NCBI taxonomy): domain Eukaryota; kingdom Viridiplantae; phylum Streptophyta; class Magnoliopsida; order Poales; family Poaceae; genus Triticum; species Triticum aestivum. The sequence continues at coordinate 88,974,891 of NC_057809.1, forward strand.
CACCCATAAGGGCACGGTGTCCGTCAACGATGGAGGCGTCTCGTAACACCACCAACAAGGCATTGACACTTCTGGATGGACAGAGGTCGCCGGCGGAACAGGCACGCCCCCTCCAGCCGAAGGAGGCTGCCTTCTTGATTCTGGAGCTGTATAGGTCTCTGGAATCGCATCCGGTGGGGAGCCAAACTCAGGATCGCCCCCGCCGTCAGACCCCGTGGGAATCTTTTCCCCCACGTGTACGGCCCCTGCGGTTTGACCTCCAGGCGCCACCTTCATGGTTTCTTCCTTTCCTCCTTGGCCGGGGTCCTTCTGGGACGAAGCCTCGGTGTTATGCACCTGTTTGGAGGAAGGGGCCTTTGGGGGTGTCCCACTCTCCATAGCATTTGAGCTCAGCAGGTCCTCTGATGAGGATTGTTTGGTACGGGACCTCATCGGAGTACAAAAAATATATGCTTAGGTCAAAACACTAAGCCACGATGAGTCGGGACGCTTAAATGTACTCGAATTTTATATACTTATGAGTTCACCAGGGGCTGGGCCCTGGGATCCCATGTCGGGCCGCTGTCGGCGGCGGCAGTGGACTCCTCCGGAAGTGAAGCCCTTCCCCTTTTGGGCAGTTCGGCCTCCAAGAGTGCGGAGGTCGTCCTCTTCCTTCTTCCCCCCGCAGAGGATTCATCTTCCTCCTCCTTTTTGTCCTCTTCAGAGGCGGAACGGGCATTAGAGCCTTCGGGTATTGTGTCCGAAGTGCCGTGGCAACGAAGGCCGCCCCGGGTCTTTTTGGCCTCCTTCTTGGCCATCTACTTCGGCACCTTGTAAGGCGCCGGGACCAGCATCTTGATACGTCCATTTTGCATCATGCTTTTATATCAATATTTATTGCATTATGGGTTGTTATTACACATTATGTCACAATACTTATGCCTATTCTCTCTTATTTTACAAGGTTTACATAAAGAGGAAGAATGCCGGCAGCTGGGATTCTGGGTTGGAAAAGGAGCAAATATTAGAGACCTATTCTGCACAGCTCCAAAAGTCCTGAAACTTCACGGAAGACGTTTTCAGAGTATATATAAAATACTCAGTGGAAGAAATTCACCAGGGGGTCCACACCCTGCCCATGAGGGTGGGGGTGCGCCTACCCCCCTGGGCGTGCCCCCTACCTTGTGGGCCCCCGGGTGGCCCTCCGGTGGCCATCTTCTGCTATATGAAGTCTTTCGATGGGAAAAAATCACAAGCCATCTTCTCGGACGAAACTCCGCCGCCACGAGGCGGAACCAATCTAGGGATCTGGCGGAGCTGTTCTACTGGGGAAACTTCCCTTCCGGAGGGGGAAATCATCGCCATCGTCATAACCAACGCTCCTCTCATCAGGAGAGGGCAATCTCCATCAACATCTTCATTAGCACCATCTCCTCTCAAAACCCTAGTTCATCTCTTGTATCCAATTCTTGTCTCCAAGTCTGGGATTGGTGCTAGTAGGTTGCTAGTAGTGTTAATTACTCCTTGTAGTTGATGCTAGTTGGTTTAATTGGTGGAAGATCATATGTTCAGATCCTATATGCATATCAATACCCCTCTAATTATGAACATGTTTATGCTTTGTGAGTAGTTACGTTTGTTCCTGAGGACATGGGAGAAGTCTTGCTATTAGTAGTCATGTGAATTTGGTATTCATTCGATATTTTGATGAGATGTATGTTGTCTCTCCTCTAGTGGTGTTATGTGAACGTCGACTACATGACACTTCACCATTATTTGGGCCTAAAGGAAGGCATTGGGAAGTAATAAGTAGATGATGGGTTGCTAGAGTGACAGAAGCTTAAACCCTAGTTTATGCATTGCTTCGTAAGGGGCTGATTTGGATCCATATGTTTCATGCTATGGTTAGGTTTACCTTAATAATTTTGTTGTAGTTGCGGATGCTTGCAATAGAGGTTAATCATAAGTGGGATGCTTGTCCAAGTAAGGGCAGCGCCCAAGCACCGGTCCACCCACATACCAAATTATCAAAGTACCGAACGTGAATCATATGAGCGTGATGAAAACTAGCTTGATGATATTCCCATGTGTCCTCAGGAGCGCTTTACATCATATAAGAGTTTGTCCAGGCTTGTCCTTTGCTACAAAAAGGATTGGGCCCCCTTGCTGCACTTTATTTACTTTTGTTACTTGTTGCTCGTTACAAACTATCCTATCACAAAACTACTTGTTACCACTTATTTCAGTACTTGCAGAGAATACCTTGCTGGAAACCGCTTATCATTGTTGGGTTCGACACTCTTACTTATTGAAAGGACTACGATAGATCCCCTATACTTGTGGGTCATCAAGACTCTTTTCTGGCGACGTTGTCGGGGAGTGAAGTGCCTTTGGTAGGTGGAATTTGGTAAGGAAAATTTTATATAGTGTGCTGAAATTTACTGTCACTTGTTACTTTGGAAAGTAATCCTTTGAGGGGCTTGTTTGGGGTATCTTCACCCCGACCAGTAGAGCAAAGAGTTGATCCTCAACCTACTCAACCTACTGAAAATGAATATGAAAATGAAAATGTCTGCTTTGAAATTCCTTCGGGTATGATAGAAAAACTCCTAGCTAATCCTTTTTTAGGAGATGGAACAAAACATCCTGATGAGCATCTGATATATGTGGATGAAGTTTGTGGATTATTTAAGCTTGCACATGTACCCGGAGATGTTGTTAAGAAGAAGGTATTCCCTTTATCTTTGAAGGGAGATGCATTGACATGGTATAGGCTATGTGATGATATGGGGTCTTGGAATTACAAACGATTGAAATTGGAATTTCATCAGAAGTTTTATCCTATGCATCTTGTTCATCGTGATCGCAAGTATATATATAATTTTTGGCCTCGCGAAGGAGAAAGCATCGCTCAAGCTTGGGGGAGGCTTAAATCAATGTTATATTCATGCCCCAATCATGAGCTCTCAAGAGAAATGGTTATTCAAAAAATTTATGCTCGGCTTTCTGATAGCAATCGCACCATGCTTGATACTTCTTGTGTTGGCTCTTTTATGATGAAGAATATTGAATTCAAATGGGATTTATTAGAAATAATTAAACACAACTCTGAAGATTGGGACCTCGACAAAGGTAAGGAGTCAGGTATGACACCTAGGTTTGATTGTGTTAAATCTTTTATGGATACCGATGTTTTCCATAAATTTAGCACTAAATATGGACTTGACTCCGAAATAGTAGCTTCCTTCTGTGAATCTTTTGCTACTTATGTTGATCTCCCCAAGGAGAAGTGGTTTAAATATCATCCTCCCATAGAAGTAAAAGTAGCTGCACCTATTAAAGTTGAAGAAAAGATTGTCACTTATAATGATCCTATTGTTCCTACTGCATATGTTGAGAAACCACCTTTCCCTGTTAGGATAAAGGATCATGCTAAAGCTTCAACTGTGGTTCGTAAAAGCAATATTAAAACTTATACACCTCATGAGCAAATTAAAGTTGAACCTGATATTGCTATTGTTAAAGATCCCTTGTCTGATAATATTGATGGGCATGTCATTCATTTCCTTGATGAAACTGCTAGAATTGCTAAACCTTGTGCTAAAGATAAAAATATACATGTGGTAGGCATGCCTGTTATTTATGTTAAAATAGGAGATCATTGTTATCATGGCTTATGTGATATGGGTGCTAGTGCTAATGCAATACCTTATTCCTTATGCAACGAAATTATGCATGATATTGCACCTGCTGAGATAGAAGATATTGATGTCACAATTAAACTTGCCAATAGAGATACTATTTCACCAATGGGAATTGTTACAGATGTTGAAGTCTTATGTGGGAAAACTAAATATCCTGCTGATTTTCTTGTTCTTGGTTCCCCACAAGATAGCTTTTGTCCCATTATATTTGGTAGACCCTTCTTAAATACTGTTAATGCTACCATAGATTGCAAAAGGGATGTTGTTACTATCGGTTTAGATTATATGACTCATGAATTTAATTTTTCTAAATTTAGTAGACAACACCGTGAAGAAGAATTACCTAGTAAGGATGAAATTATTGGTCTTGCCTCTATTGTCGTACCTCCTAGTGATCCTTTAGAATAATATTTGCTAGACCATGAAAATGACATGTTTATGAATGAAAGAAGGGAAATAGACGAAGTATTCTTTAAACAGGAACCTATTCTGAAAAACAATTTGCCTGTTGAAATCCTAGGAGATCCTCCTCCACCCAAGGGTGATCCCGTGTTTGAGCTTAAACCGTTACCTGATACTCTTAAATATGCTTATCGTGATGAAAAAAAAGATATATCCTGTTATTATTAGTGCTAACCTTTCAAAACATGAAGAATAGAGATTATTGAAAACCCTGATGAAGCACCATGCTGCTATTGGGTATACTCTTGATGATCTTAAGGGCATTAGTTCCACTCTATGTCAACATAAATTTAATTTGGAAGAAGATGCTAAACTAGTTCGTGATCATCAACGACGGTTGAACCCTAAAATGAAAGAAGTGGTAAGAAAGGAAATACTAAAGCTCCTTGAGGCAGGTATAATTTATCCCGTTGCTCATAGTCAGTGGGTAAGTCCTGTCCATGGTGTCCCTAAGAAGGGAGGTATTACTGTTGTTCCTAATGATAAAGATGAATTGATTCCTCAAAGAATTGTTACAGGTTATAGGATGGTAATTGATTTCCGCAAATTAAATAAGGCCACTAAAAAGGATCATTACCCCTTACCCTTTATTGATCAAATGCTAGAAAGATTATCTAAACATACACATTTTTCCTTTCTAGATGGTTATTCTGGTTTCTCTCAAATACCTGTGTCAGCTAAGGATCAATCAAAGACTACTTTTACTTGCCCTTTTGGTACTTTTGCTTATAGACGTATGCCTTTTGGTTTATGTAATGCACCTGCTACCTTTCAAAGATGCATGATGGCTATATTCTCTGACTTTTGTGAAAAGATTTGTGAGGTTTTCATGGATGATTTCTCCGTCTATGGATCTCCTTTTGATGATTGCTTAAGCAACCTTGATCGAGTTTTGCAGAGATGTGAAGAAACTAATCTTGTCTTGAATTGGGAAAAGTGACACTTTATGGTTAATGAAGGTATTGTCTTGGGGCACAAAGTTTCCGAAAGAGGTATTGAAGTTGATAAAGCCAAGGTTGATGCTATTGAAAAGATGCCATGCCCCAAGGACATCAAAGGTATAAGAAGTTTCCTTGCTCATGTAGGTTTTTATAGGAGGTTCATTAAGGACTTCTCAAAAATTTCTCGGCCTCTGACTAATTTATTACAAAAAGATATACCATTTGTCCTTGATGATGATTGTGTAGAAGCATTTGAAATACTTAAAAAATCATTGATCTCTGCACCTATTATTCAGCCACCTGATTGGAATTTACCCTTTGAAATTATGTGTGATGCTAGTGATTATGCTGTAGGTGCTGTTCTAGGGCAAAGAGTTGATAAGAAACTAAATGTTATTCAATATTCTAGTAAAACCCTAGACAATGCTCAAAGAAATTATGCTACCACTGAAAAAGAATTCTTAGCAGTTGTATTTGCTTGTGATAAGTTCAGACCTTATATTGTTGATTCTAAAGTAACTATTCACACTGATCATGCTGCTATTAAATATATTATGGAAAACAAAGAGGCTAAACCTAGACTTATTAGATGGGTTCTCTTGCTACAAGAATTTGACTTACATATTGTTGATAGAAAGGGAGCTGAGAACCCCGTTGCAGACAACTTGTCTAGGTTAGAAAACGTGCTTGATGACCCACTTCCTATTGATGATAGATTTCCTTATGAGCAACTAAATGTCATAAATGCTTCTCATACTGCTCCATGGTATGCTGATTATGCTAATTACATTGTTGCTAAGTTTATACCACCTAGTTTCACATACCAGCAAAAGAAAAAGTTCTTCTATGATTTGAGGCATTACTTTTGGGATGACCCACATCTTTATAAAGAAGGAGTAGATGGTGTTACTAGGTGTTGTGTACCTGAGCATGAACAGGAACAGATCTTACGCAAGTGTCACTCCGAAGCTTATGGAGGACACCATGCTGGAGATAGAACTGCACATAAGGTATTGCAATCTGGTTTTTATTGGCTTGCTCTCTTCAAGGACGCCCGTAAGTTTTTCCTATCTTGTGATGAATGTCAAAGAATTGGTAATTGTAACGCCCCGAGACCGTTGTGCCAGGTGTCGTTCAGTTATTCGCTGATGTTGCCAGGTCATTTGCTTGTGTGTTGCATTTCATCATGTCATCATGTGCATTGCATCATGTCATCATGCAACCCGTTTTAAAACTCAACTAAACAAATGGTATGGATCTTTGATCCATTTAAATCGAGGGAATTCACATGGCGATTCTCTTTACAACTTATCCTCTCGATATTTAGAGAGCTATAGTAATTATTCCAATTATGTGGAATTACCTTAACACACTTGCAAAAATCCCAAAGCCTTTTATTATTTCAACTCTTGGCCTCTAACTTTGCCATATGTCATTTCATCATTTTCCGGATTCGTTGCCGTGGCACCCCTTTTCTTTCCACCACGGTGGCAAATGCTACATAATATGCTCTTATCAACATTTTCTTAAAAACTTGCATAAACTTGTTCATGTCATCCACATCATGATAACAACAATTAAAATGTTTAAATTGTTGTTGCATTAAATTACTAATGCATATGGGGAGTTATCGGATTTGTTGTTTATTATATCCGGCCCCATTTAAATTGTTTAGATGGTATAGTTTTGTTATGTTTCACCTCTTGCCATGTTAACCAACATTTAACTTTGTTGAGTACCTAACCGAGAGTGAACTAAATAATTGATGTGGTGTTCCGTCAATATGCAACTCGTTGCATATTGATCTCCACTTAATTTGTAGAACTGCTTGTGCACTTTGCCATGCCATGCTTCATTAAACCGGACATGCATCATACTCGATTGTGCATCGTGCCATGTTGTTGTGGTGGTTGTTTACTATGCTGTGTGCTTCTTTTCCGGTGTTTGCTTCTTCGGGTTGGTTCCGATAACGTCGAGGTTGTGAGGATCCATTCGTCTACGTCCGTTTGTCTTCTTCATGGACTCGTTCTTCTTCCTTGCGGGATTTCAGGCAAGATGATCATACCCTCGAAATCACTACTATCTTTGCTATGCTAGTTTGCTCGCTCTTTTGCCATGCCAATGCTACGATGCCTACCACTTGCTTGTCAGCCACCCAAATTGCCATGTCAAACCTCTAACCCACCATGTCCTAGCAAACCGTTGATTGGCTATGTTACCGCTTTGCTCAGCCCCTCTTATAGCGTTGTTAGTTGCAGGTGAAGATTGCAGTTTGTTCCTTGTTGGAACATGGAGATGTTGTTTCTTGTTGGAACATGTTACTTGTTGGGATATCACAATATATCTTATTTAATTAATGCATCTATATACTGGTAAAGGGTGGAAGGCTTGGCCTTATGCCTGGTGTTTTGTTCCACTCTTGCCGCCCTAGTTTCCGTCATATCGGTGTTATGTTCCCAGATTTTGCGTCCCTTACGCGGTTGGGCTATAATGGGAACCCCTTGACAGTTCGCCTTAAGTAAAGCTTTTCCAGCAATGCCCAACATTGGTTTTACCATTTGCCACCTAGCCTTTTTCCCTTGGGAGTCGCGCATCCCGAGGGTCATCTTTATTTTAACCCCCCCGGGCCAGTGCTTGTCTAAGTGTTGGTCCGAACTAGAGTCCTTTGCAGCGCCACCTCAGGGAAACTTGAGGGCTGGTTTTAGTTGTACGGAGCGCTCATCCGGTGTTGCCCTGAGAACGAGATATGTGCAGCTCCTATCAGGATGTCGGCGCATCGGGCGGTATTGCTGGTTTAGTTTTACCCTGTCGAAATGTCTTGTTGTACCGGGATACCGAGTCTGATCGGAATGTCTCGGGTGGAGGTCTATTCCTTCGTTGACCGTGAGAGCTTGTGATGGGCTAAGTTGGGACACCCCTGCAGGGATTTGAACTTTCGAAAGCCGTGCCCGCGGTTATGGGTAGATGGGAATTTGTTAACGTCCGGTTGTAGAAAACCCGAAGTTGACCTTAATTAAAATACATCAACCGTGTGTGTAACCGTGATGGTCTCTTTCCGGCGGAGTCCGGGAAGTGAACACGGTGTTGGAGTTATGCTTGACGTAGGTAGTCCAGGATCACTTCTTGATCATACCTTTATCGACCGTGCTTTGCCTTCTCTTCTCGCTCTCATTTGCGTATGTTAGCCACCATATATGCTAGTCGCTTGCTGCAGCTCCACCTTATTACCCCAGCCTTCCTATAAGCTTAAATAGTCTTGATCTCGCGGGTGCGAGATTGCTGAGTCCCTGTGGCTCACAGATACTTCCAAAACCAGTTTGCAGGTGCCGATGAGTTTGTGCAGTTGACGCAACCAAGCTCAGGAGGAGCTCAATGAAGATCTTGCCCTTTGTGTTGTTTCGTTCTAGTTGATCAGTAGTGGAGCCCAGTTGGGGTCGATCGGGGGCCTTTGTCGCATTTGGGGTTCTTCTTTTATTTTGGTTCCGTAGTCGGACCTTGATTGTATCTGGATGATGTAATGCTTTATTCATGTAATTGGGTGAAGTGGCGATTGTAAGCCAACTATGTATCTCTTTCCCTTATGTATTACATGGGTTGTGTGAACATTACCTCACTTGCGACATTGCTTTCAATGCGGTTATGCCTCTAAGTCGTGCTTCGACACGTGGGAGATATAGCCGCATCGAGGGCGTTACAAGTTGGTAATCAGAGCCTTCCCCGACCTTAGGAGCCCCACTGCTTGATCGTTTTTAGCGGCCGAGTTGTGTCTAGAAAAATATTTTGAGTCATTTAGGATTATATATATCGGAGAGTTAGGAATTCTTTTTACTCCCCAGTCTCTTCATCGCTCTGGTAAGGCATCCTGACGTAGAGTTTTGACTATTCTCTTCTCAAATTTCACTAAATTTTTTTTAGGATCACGCGGGTATCTTGGAATCGTTCCGATGGTTTTATGATGAGAACATTGTCTTGGTGCCTCCTGTCAGGGTTTTAGTGGAAGTGTCCCGGGGAGTTGAGCTCTGAGGTGTTGTCATCATAATTTTATCGTTGCAATTCTGGAATACCTGAGTTTAGTACGCCGACATCGAAAATCTCTTTTATGCAGTTCGTTGGTGAGATAACCTCGACGTCACCCAGTACTGGGGCGGGAGTTCGGGAGTATCGCCATAACTTGTATAACGGATGATTTTCGAAGGTTGAGGTAGATGATTTCCGAAGGTTTCTTGGTTATGTGTTGAAGGATGGATACAGCTGGATGTAGGATTTGCTAGTTTGGGTGAGATATTATGCTTCCCCTGTATCCCCAACACCTGATTGCATAACCGGAAAATTTCGGGAGTTTCATAGGTGGGAATTCAAGTAGCTCTTAGGATATCTTTCCGACGGATGTATGATATGAAATTGGGGTTCGACGTCTAGTGGTCCGCCTATTCACGGCCGATTTTACAGTGGTCTCGTTGTGTCTTAAAGAGTCCTTGGCTATGCCGACTCGGGAACGCTTCGTATGTCATGTGCACTGCCTTGTACATGATGGTGCTGTACGATCGAGCCCGTGTAGGCCCCACCACGAAAACTTCGGACGAAATCTCTACCGTATGTTTGTTCCGGCTTATTCTGCAAGCCAACCCTTTGTTTTTGTTTTGAGTTGTGGTATTCGAGTTGCTTCGAAGTCAAATGTTGATTCCATACCTTTTTCCTAAGCGGTATTCTCATACTCCTATGCGAATACTTATCCTTCTTGATAATCGAGTTGTCATTTCAATTTCTTCTCAACCGGTGTACTTCTCTTCAAGTGGATCCGATCATTTCAACAACCGCAAGATCAAGTATCAGTTCTTCTTAACGGTGTTTGTTTCATCCGTCTCCAAATTGTCTTTGTTTTTCCCACCCTCCCTCCCTTTGTTTTTCTCCAAGGATTCAGATCTCTTAATCGAGTATCCATATTATTGATGTGAAGTCGCTCCATTCTTTTCTATCAATATTCTTATCCGGTGATTATCAGGAAGATTCTAACGGAGCTTCAAGTTCGTCAACCTTCACTCATTTTTCTTCTCCGGTGGTTTAAATTCAAGCGTTATTGATCATATCTTCTCCTCGTTTTCAAATACCTTCTCATAACGGTTCACCTAATAATCTTTCACCGCTCGTTATTCTATTGTTCCGGAGTGCCCAAGATATCTCGAAGATTCGTGTTTCCACTCTACATTCATTCAAACTATTTCGAGGTTGTTTATCTCATTCAAGCCATTAAATTCAACCGGTGCAATCTCCTTTCTCAAGTAATCGTTCAACGGTGTTCCTTTTGAGTGGGTCCTAACCCACAGGTCTTTTCCCAGGATCTTACCTGACTCTTCTAATTCTCCCGGAGATATCCTTAAAATTCTTTTCGAAGTTTGACGTAAGAAAGAGTTATCATCAGTCAAATGCCATCTCCTAGGTCTTTCACAATTATTTTCATCGTTGGCTCAACCTCTTCGTTTTGATTCTTCCGGAGTGTCTAAATAATTCATGGTGGTGTTCTCGTCGTCATTCTCGGATTTTGAAGACCGAAGAAGAGTTTCTCCTTAATCTTGCTTCATTCTCTTCAAGATTCGTGATTCTAGCTCGTTGCCATCCTCTCATAATTGTTTCGATCGTGAGTATTCTTTTCACCCTTCCGGAGCAATTTAAGAGTCGTCTCAGTTTGTTATCCGGAGTCCATCAAGTCAGGTTTATTCATTCTCATCTTTCAGCTATCATTCTCCAATTTTACCGGTGCTTCATTCAAGTGATCTTTAATCGGCTCGTGATCTCTTCGTTCTCATGTATCTAAATTCTCTCAAGCATTTTCGTCCATTTGCTAATTCTTCCCGGTGTTTCTTTATCTTCTCTTCGTTCATTTTCAATTCTTACGGTGGTTCGTTCAACATTTCTCTTCCTTATCAATTTATTCATTGTTTCTATTCTACCGGTGGGTTGTTCAAGATCTTCTCAAGTTATCGATATCTATTTTAATCCTGTCTACGAGAATAAGTAGTGTGCCAAATCCGTTTTTTTGTCATCAATTTAATTGGTGAAGGTTAAACATAACGTAATTCTTATTCTTGCTTCATCCAACTGTCTAATTTCCTATTCCGGAGGTTCATCAAATTCTTGTTTCCATTTGTTCATCTTTCTTTACCGGAGTGCCAAGTTTTCTCTTTATCTCGTTGCTAAGCGTCATCCAAATCATTGCAAGGATTCACCTTGTGTTTTCAATTTCTCTTTCTTTTCATTCCTTTTGTTTACTAGAGTTCTTCATGGATGTTCTACAGGACGATTCATCGAGGATTTAATTCCTTCTCAAAGTTTTCATCAAGATTCATTTCTAGGGAGCTCAAGCTTTCTTCATATTGTAATCCGGAGTGCAATTCTTTCTTCCATATCATTGGAGATGGTATTATGTCATCCTTGATAATTTGAATTCATGTTTCTTGATTCACATGTTGTCATGAATGAGATATTTCAAATCCATCAATCTCGTCTTTGGAGTTATCTTGGGTTATATTTCACCTTAAGCCCTCCCTAAGGATGGTTGTTATTATGGTGCTTATAAATGACCCAAGTTCTTCTTTTATCCTCCCGGTGAAATACTTTCTCGTCTCCTTGTTCTTATCAATCCAATTCTTTTTCCCGTGAGTGGCAGGTTGTCACCTCATAAGCTGAGATGCATTTCACAAGACCATATCAAGCTTATTCTTTTCGTTGTTGGTGTTCCAACTACTCCGTTCGACCCTTTTCCTAAAGATGCCTTTTCAAGCTCTTTTGTGGCATAAGATGGCATTTTCTTCTCCATTCCTTTATTTCAATTATCTATCTTCTATTCTTTTGTTCCGGAGCCATTGTAATGTTGCTCTTCTCTCTCATCATCTTGGATCGTGCTCTTCTCTTGCTTATCCATTTAACCGGAGTGTTGTGCGTTTTTTGCTCAAGTTCTTTTCGCCTTATCAAGTCTTGTATATCTTTTCAACCGGAGTGCTGTCCAAATTTGTTCTTCCTTGTTTCTCTTTTCTAACGGAGTGTTTTCAACTTCGTCCATCTTTGTTGTTTTCTTCTTTAAATTAGTTCAACCTCGCAAGGTTCTTTGGTTTCACTCGTTTGTCAAAGAAGCAACTTAGTTTTCCCCTTCTCTTTCTCCTCTGTTTTTCCCTCCGGTGCCATTCTAGATCTCGGGACGAGATCCTCTCGTAGTGGTGGAGTGTTGTAACGCCCCGAGACCGTTGTGCCAGGTGTCGTTCAGTTATTCGCTGATGTTGCCAGGTCATTTGCTTGTGTGTTGCATTTCATCATGTCATCATGTGCATTGCATCATGTCATCATGCAACCCGTTTTAAAACTCAACTAAACAAATGGTATGGATCTTTGATCCATTTAAATCGAGGGAATTCACATGGCGATTCTCTTTACAACTTATCCTCTCGATATTTAGAGAGCTATAGTAATTATTCCAATTATGTGGAATTACCTTAACACACTTGCAAAAATCCCAAAGCCTTTTATTATTTCAACTCTTGGCCTCTAACTTTGCCATATGTCATTTCATCATTTTCCGGATTCGTTGCCGTGGCACCCCTTTTCTTTCCACCACGGTGGCAAATGCTACATAATATGCTCTTATCAACATTTTCTTAAAAACTTGCATAAACTTGTTCATGTCATCCACATCATGATAACAACAATTAAAATGTTTAAATTGTTGTTGCATTAAATTACTAATGCATATGGGGAGTTATCGGATTTGTTGTTTATTATATCCGGCCCCATTTAAATTGTTTAGATGGTATAGTTTTGTTATGTTTCACCTCTTGCCATGTTAACCAACATTTAACTTTGTTGAGTACCTAACCGAGAGTGAACTAAATAATTGATGTGGTGTTCCGTCAATATGCAACTCGTTGCATATTGATCTCCACTTAATTTGTAGAACTGCTTGTGCACTTTGCCATGCCATGCTTCATTAAACCGGACATGCATCATACTCGATTGTGCATCGTGCCATGTTGTTGTGGTGGTTGTTTACTATGCTGTGTGCTTCTTTTCCGGTGTTTGCTTCTTCGGGTTGGTTCCGATAACGTCGAGGTTGTGAGGATCCATTCGTCTACGTCCATTTGTCTTCTTCATGGACTCGTTCTTCTTCCTTGCGGGATTTCAGGCAAGATGATCATACCCTCGAAATCACTACTATCTTTGCTATGCTAGTTTGCTCGCTCTTTTGCCATGCCAATGCTACGATGCCTACCACTTGCTTGTCAGCCACCCAAATTGCCATGTCAAACCTCTAACCCACCATGTCCTAGCAAACCGTTGATTGGCTATGTTACCGCTTTGCTCAGCCCCTCTTATAGTGTTGTTAGTTGCAGGTGAAGATTGCAGTTTGTTCCTTGTTGGAACATGGAGATGTTGTTTCTTGTTGGAACATGTTACTTGTTGGGATATCACAATATATCTTATTTAATTAATGCATCTATATACTGGTAAAGGGTGGAAGGCTTGGCCTTATGCCTGGTGTTTTGTTCCACTCTTGCCGCCCTAGTTTCCGTCATATCGGTGTTATGTTCCCGGATTTTGCGTCCCTTACGCGGTTGGGCTATAATGGGAACCCCTTGACAGTTCGCCTTAAGTAAAGCTTTTCCAGCAATGCCCAACATTGGTTTTACCATTTGCCACCTAGCCTTTTTCCCTTGGGAGTCGCGCATCCCGAGGGTCATCTTTATTTTAACCCCCCCGGGCCAGTGCTTGTCTAAGTGTTGGTCCGAACTAGAGTCCTTTGCAGCGCCACCTCAGGGAAACTTGAGGGCTGGTTTTAGTTGTACGGAGCGCTCATCCGGTGTTGCCCTGAGAACGAGATATGTGCAGCTCCTATCAGGATGTCGGCGCATCGGGCGGTATTGCTGGTTTAGTTTTACCCTGTCGAAATGTCTTGTTGTACCGGGATACCGAGTCTGATCGGAATGTCTCGGGTGGAGGTCTATTCCTTCGTTGACCGTGAGAGCTTGTGATGGGCTAAGTTGGGACACCCCTGCAGGGATTTGAACTTTCGAAAGCCGTGCCCGCGGTTATGGGTAGATGGGAATTTGTTAACGTCCGGTTGTAGAAAACCCGAAGTTGACCTTAATTAAAATACATCAACCGTGTGTGTAACCGTGATGGTCTCTTTCCGGCGGAGTCCGGGAAGTGAACACGGTGTTGGAGTTATGCTTGACGTAGGTAGTCCAGGATCACTTCTTGATCATACCTTTATCGACCGTGCTTTGCCTTCTCTTCTCGCTCTCATTTGCGTATGTTAGCCACCATATATGCTAGTCGCTTGCTGCAGCTCCACCTTATTACCCCAGCCTTCCTATAAGCTTAAATAGTCTTGATCTCGCGGGTGCGAGATTGCTGAGTCCCTGTGGCTCACAGATACTTCCAAAACCAGTTTGCAGGTGCTGATGAGTTTGTGCAGTTGACGCAACCAAGCTCAGGAGGAGCTCGATGAAGATCTTGCCCTTTGTGTTGTTTCGTTCTAGTTGATCAGTAGTGGAGCCCAGTTGGGGTCGATCGGGGGCCTTTGTCGCATTTGGGGTTCTTCTTTTATTTTGGTTCCGTAGTCGGACCTTGATTGTATCTGGATGATGTAATGCTTTATTCATGTAATTGGGTGAAGTGGCGATTGTAAGCCAACTATGTATCTCTTTCCCTTATGTATTACATGGGTTGTGTGAAGATTACCTCACTTGCAACATTGCTTTCAATGCGGTTATGCCTCTAAGTCGTGCTTCGACACGTGGGAGATATAGCCGCATCGAGGGCGTTACAGTAATATTAGTAGACGTCAAGAAATGCCTATGAATTATTCACTCGTTATTGAACCATTTGATGTTTGGGGCTTTGACTATATGGGACCCTTTCCTTCCTCTAATGGTTATACACATATTCTAGTTTATGTTGATTACGTTACTAAGTGGGTAGAAGCTATTCCAACTAGTAGTGCTGATCATAACACTTCTATTAAAATGCTTAAAGAAGTTATTTTTTCAAGGTTTGGAGTCCCTAGATATTTAATGATTGATGGTGGTTCACATTTTATTCATGGTGCTTTCCGTAAAATGCTTGCTAAATATAATGTTAATCATAGAATTGCATCTCCTTATCACCCTCAGTCTAGTGGTCAAGTAGAATTGAGGAATAGAGAGCTCAAATTAATTTTGCAAAAGACTGTTAATATATCTAGAAAGAATTGGTCCAAGAAACTTGATGATGCATTATGGGCCTATAGAACTGCATATAAAAATCCTATGGGCATGTCTCCGTATAAAATGGTCTATGGAAAAGCATGTCACTTACCTCTGGAACTAGAACACAAGGCATATTGGGCTATTAAAGAACTCAACTATGACTTTAAACTTGCCGGTGGGAAGAGGTTATTTGATATTAGTTCACTCGATGAAAGGAGAACCCAAGCCTATGAAAATGCCAAGTTGTTTAAAGAAAAAGTTAAAAGATGGCATGATAAAAGGATACAAAAGCGTGAGTTTAATGTAGGTGATTATGTATTGCTATACAACTCTTGTTTAAGATTTTTTTTGCAGGAAAACTTCTCTCTAAATGGGAAGGTCCTTACGTTATCGGGGAGGTCTATCATTCCAGTGCCATAAAAATCAACAACTTCGAAGGCACAAATCCGAAGGTGGTGAACGGTCAAGGAATCAAACATCATATCTCAGGTAATCCCATAAATGTTGAAACCAATGTTATTGAAACCGTAACGCTGGAGGAATACATAAGGGACACTTTCCGGAACATTTCAGACTCCGAAAAGGAATAGGTATGTGGTACGGTAAGTAAAGAGACTCCAAAACAGTTTTTAAGGCAATATTTCTCCGTTTTGGAATATTTAGAAAAATAGAAAAATAAGAAGCAGTCCGGGAAGGACACGAGGGCCCCACGAGGGTGGAGGGCGCGCCCTACCCCCCTGGGCGCGCCGCCTACCTTGTGGGCACCTCGTGTGCTCTCCGGACTCCGTTTTCATACACGACATGTATTTTGGTCGGTAAAAATTCATTATATAATCTCCCGGGGGTTTTGACTCCCGTATCACGCAAAAATCTCCTGTCTTTGTTTCGAGCAATTTTTCTGACAGATCCAGGTCGTCATGTCGTCTTCAAGTGCCCCAAGGACCAGTTCTTCGAGAAGGTCATCAACCCTTACCTCGCAGAAGTGCTGCAACACCCTCAAACCATTAAGATGCGTGAGGGGTTGTTGCACATCCGCGATCCTGAGGGACCAAGGAAGACCGGAAGCACGGAGGCCAGGCTCGAGGCATTGGAGCAAGAAGTTTTCAAGTGTCAGGAGATGGTGGAGCGCGGACTTGATTCCAATCACATTATGATCATGGAGTTCACCAACAACCACAAGTTGGACGTCAAGGACATTGGGGAGGCCATTTTCAAGCTTCATGAGAAAATCGAGCACCTCCAAGCCCAGATTTATGACCTGCAAACAAACTGTGAGTATGAATATAGATTCAAGAGGATGAGTTTAGCTGCAGATTTGAGGTTTCAGGAGACTCGATTATCCTTCTATGATGGTGAGCCTATGCCCTGGAAGAAGGACGACAAGCCTACGCCATCAACAAAATCACCACCTTCTTCATCAACAAAGGAGACATAATCACATGGGTATGGGCACTCCCCTTGGCAACTGCCAAGCTTGGGGGAGTGCCTCGGTATCGTATCACCATCACTTTTATCTTTACCTTTTTCTTAGTTCGATCCTTTTGGTAATATCTTGATCTAGTAGAATAAAAGTTCTTAGTATGATCTAGTTGTGAGTTTTGCTTTATAATCCTTCTATATAATCGAGTCCATGAGCTATATAATAAAGATTAGTGTTGAGTCAAGGGCTTGATTATTTTGCCATGATCCTAAGGGAATAAAAGAAAAGAGAAAGAAATAAAAGGAAACAAAGAGAACATGTGAATCTAATGGAGGGTAATGATCTCACATAGAAAAAGTATGATGAATAAAAGTTGTTGAAGGTTGACAAACATAGTTTTGGTCATCATTGCAATTAATAGGAAGTAATAAAGAAAGAGAGGTCTTCACATATAAATATACTATCTTGGACATTTTTTATGATTGTGAGCACTCCTTAAAATATGACATGCTAAAGAGTTGACGTTGGACAAGGAAGACAACGTAATGGGTAATGTTTTCTTACATCTGAGATAAATTATACTCCCTCTGTTCCTAAATATAGGGTGTGTAGTTTTTGGCACGAAAATTAAAGAACGCACGTGGAGTGACAATTGCACAAGTTTTGGGCGAGATTACACCTGACTAATTGACATGAGAAAATAGAGGAGTTTGCCTAATATAAGTAAATCTAATCAAATCCCTAAAAAATATTCAAACGAGTGGTGCAACGCAAGACACCTTATATTTCGAACTTTTTCTAAAAAATCTATACACCTTATATCAAGGAACGGAGGGAGTATTGTCTTGGATCCTCCAACATGTTGAGCTTGCCTTTCCCCCTCATGCTAGCCAAATTCATTGCACCAAGTAGAAATACTACTTGTGCTTCCAAATACCCTTAAACCAGTTTTGCCATAAGAGTCCACCATACCTACCTATGGATTGAGTAAGATCCTCCAAGTAAGTTGTCATCGGTGCAAGCAATAAAAATTGCCCTCTAAATATGTATGACTTATTAGTGTGGGAGAAAATAAGCTTTATACGATCGTGTGATATGGAAGAAATAAAAGCGACAGACTGCATAATAAAGGTCCATATCACAAGTGGCAATATGACGTTCTTTCGCATTCAGATTTTGTGCATCCAACCATAAAAACGCATGACAACCTCTGCTTCCCTCTGCGAAGGGCCTATTGTAACACCCACGATGCGGCTATATCTCCCACGTGTCGGAGCACGACTTAGAGGCATAACCGCATACTAGGCATGTCGTAAGAGGGGTAATCTTTACACATCCCATGTACTGAAATGAAAGGGATAAAGAGTTGGCTTACAATCGCCACTTCACACAATACATGAATATAGCATTACATCATCCAGAATACAATCAAGGTCCGACTATGAAACCAAAAGAAAGACAACCCCTAATGCATAGATCCCCGATCGTCCCGACTGGGCTCCACTACTGATCAACTGGAAACGAAACAGCACAACGAACACGAACTTCATCGAGCTCCCACTTGAGCTGGGTTGCGTCACCTGCACTGGTATCATCGGCACCTGCAACTGTTTTGGAAGTATCTGTGAGTCACGAGGACTCAGCAATCTCACACCCGTGAGATCAAGACTATTTAAGCTTATGGGTAGGAAAGGGTAGTGAGGTGGAGCTGCAGCAAGCACTAGCATATATGGTGGATAACTTACGCAAATAAGAGCAAGAAGAGAAGCAATGCAACGGTCGTGAACTATAAGTGATCAAGAAGTGATCCTGAAACTACTTGCGTTCAAGCATAACACAAGAACCATGTTCACTTCCCAGACTCCGCCGGAAAGAGACCATCACGGCTACACACGCGGTTGATGCATTTTTAATTAAGTTAAGTGTCAAGTTCTCTATAACTGGACATTAACAAATTCCCATCTGCCCATAACCACGGGCACGGCTTTCGAAAGTTCAAAACCTTGCAGGGTGTCCCAACTTAGCCCATCACAAGCTCTCGCGGTCAACGAAGGATATTCCTTCTCCCAGGAAGACCCGATCAGGCTCGGAATCCCGGTTACAAGACTTTTCGACAATGGTAAAACAAGACCAGCAAGACCGCCCGATGTGCCGACATCCCGATAGGAGCTGCACATATCTTGTTCTCAGGGCAACACCGGATGAGCGCTCATACAACTAAAACTAGCCCTCAAGTTTCCCCGAGGTGGCGCTGCAAAGGACTCTAGTTCGGACCAACACTTAGACAAGCACTGGCCCGGGGGGCTTAAAATAAAGATGGCCCTCGAGAGTGCGACTCCCAAGGGAAAAGTAGGTGGTGGTGAGGTGATACGTCTCCAACGTATCTATAATTTTTTATTGCTCCATGATATATTATCTACTGTTTTGAATGTTTATGGGCTTTATTATACACTTTTATATCATTTTTGGGACTAACCTATTAACCCAGAGCCCAGTGCCAGTTTCTGTTTTTACCCTGTTTTAGGGTTTCAAAGAAAAGGAAAATCAAACGGAGTCCAATTGACCTGAAACTTCACGGAACTCATTTTTGGAAGGAAAGAAGCCCAGAAGACTTGGAGTGCACGTCAGGGAACCTACGAGGAGGTCACGAGGCAGGGGGGCGCGCCCACCCCCTGGGCGCGCCCTCCACCCTCGTGAGCCCCTCGTGGCCCCCTTGACGTACTTCTTCCGCCTATATATCTCCATATACCCTAAAAACATCCAGGAACACAATAGATCGGGAGTTCCACCGCCAGAAGCCTCCTTAGCCACCGAAAGCCAATCTAGACCCGTTCCGGCACCCTGCCGAACGGGGCAATCTCTCTTCGGTGGCCATCTTCATCATCCCGGTGCTCTCCATGACGAGGAGGGAGTAGTTCTCCCTCGGGGCTGAGGGTATGTACCAGTAGCTATGTGTTTGATCTCTCTCTCTCGTGTTCTTGAGGTGATACAATTTTGATGTATCGCGAGCTTTGCTATCATAGTTGGATCTTATGTTTCTCCTCCCCCCCTTCTCTCTTGTAATGAATTGAGTTTCCCCTTTGAAGTAATCTTATCGGATTGAGTCTTTAAAGATTTGAGAACACTTGATGTATGCCTTGCCGTGCGTATCTGTGGTGACAATGGGATACCACGTGATTCACTTGATGTATGTTTTGGTGATCAACTTGCGGGTTCCGCCCATGAACCTATGCATAGGGGTTGGCACACGTTTTCGTCGTGATTCTCCGGTAGAAACTTTGGGGCACTCTTTGAGGTCCTTTGTGTTGGTTGAATAGATGAATCTGAGATTGTGTGATGCATATCGTATAATCATACCCACGGATACTTGAGGTGACATTGGAGTATCTAGGTGACATTAGGGTTTTGATTGATGTGTGTCTTAAGGTGTTATTCTAGTATGAACTCTAGGGCTGTTTGTGACACTTATAGGAATAGCCCACCGGATTGATTGGAAAGAATAACTTTGAGGTGGTTTCGTACCCTACCATAATCTCTTCGTTCGTTCTCCGCTATTAGTGACTTTGGAGTGACTCTTTGTTGCATGTTGAGGGGTAGTTATGTGATCCAATTATGTTAGTATTGTTGAGAGGACTTGCACTAGCGAAAGTATGAACCCTAGGCCTTGTTTCCTAGCATTGCAATACCGTTTACGCTCACTTTTATCACTTGCTACCTTGATGTTTTTATAATTTCATATTACAAATACCTTTATCTACTATCCATATTGCACTTGTATCACCATCTCTTCGCCGAACTAGTGCACCTATACAATTTACCATTGTATTGGGTGTGTTGGGGACACAAGAAACTTTTGATTATTTGGTTGCAGGGTTGCTTGAGAGAGACCATCTTCATCCTACGCCTCCTACGGATTGATAAACCTTAGGTCATCCACTTGAGGGAAATTTGCTACTGTCCTACAAACCTCTGCACTTGGAGGCCCAACAACGTCTACAAGAAGAAGGTTGTGTAGTAGACATCAAGCTCTTTTCTGGCGTCGTTGCCGGGGAGGTGAGTGCTTGAAGGTATATCTTTAGATCTTGCAATCGAGTCTTTTAGTTTCTTGTTTTATCACTAGTTTAGTTTATAAAAGAAAACTATAAAAAAATGGAATTGAGTTTGTCTCATACGCTTCACCTTTTTAATATCTTTCGTGAGTATGATGGAAAGGATAATTGTGCTCAAGTGCTAGAAGAAGAAATCTATAAAATGTTTGGCACTAAATATTTGAATAATGAGCATGATTGCAATGTTGTTAGTATGAATTCCTTGAATATCCATGATGCTAATGATATGCAAAGCCACAAGCTTGGGGAAGCTATGTTTGATGAAGATGATATTTTTTGTCCCCCAAGTTTTGATGAGCAAATTTATTATGATGAAAGAATGCCTCCTATCTATGATGATTATTGTGATGACACGTATGCTTTAAAGAATAATGATAACAATAAAACTTGTCATCTTGATTTCAATTTTCAATCCCATGATAGTTACTTTGCTGAGTTTGCTCCCACTACTATTCAAGAGAAGAATTTTGCTTATGTGGAGAGTAGTAAATTTTCTATGCTTGTAGATCATGAAAAGAATGCTTTAGGTTCTGGTTATATTGTTGAATTCTTTCATGATGCTACTGAAAATTATTATGAGGGAGGAACATATGCTTGTAGGAATTGCAATAATATCAAGTTTCCTCTCTATGTGCTTAAAGTTTTGAAGTTATGCTTGTTTTGCCCTCCTATGCTAGTTGATTATTGTTCTCATAAGTTGTTTGCTCACAAAATCCCTATGCATAGGAAGAGGGTTAGACTTAAATGTGCTAGTCATATTATTCATGATGCTCTCTTTATGTTTCAATTCTTATCTTTTTGTGAGCATCATTGAAATCAGCATGCCTAGCTAGGGGCGTTAAACGATAGCGCTTGTTGGGAGGCAAGCCAATTTTATTTTTGTTCCTTGCTTTTTGTTCCTGTTTAGTAATAAATAATTCATCTAGCCTCTGTTTATATGTGGTTTTATGCTTTTAATTAGTGTTTGTGCCAAGTAGAACCTTTGGGAAGACTTGGGGAAAGTCTTGTTGATCATGCTGTAAAAAACAGAAACTTTAGCGCTCACGAGAACTGCTGTCATTTTTATTTGGAGAGCGATATTTACTTAATTCTTTTTGAAGATGATTAATAGAGAAATTACTAAGGTACAGACATTTATTTGAGAATTTTATTAGTTCCAGAAGTATATGTTTGATCCAGATTACTACAGACTGTTCTGTTTTTGACAGATTCTGTTTTTTATGTGTTGTTTGCTTATTTTGATGAATCTATGGCTAGTAAAATAGTTTATAAACCATAGAGAAGTTGGAATACAGTAGGTTTAACACCAATATAAATAAAGAATGAGTTCATCACAGTACCTTTAAGTGGTGTTTTGCTTTCTTTCGCTAACGGAGCTCGCGAGTTTTCTACTTTAAGTTTTGTGTTGTGAAGTTTTCAAGTTTTGGGTAAAGATTCGATGGACTAAGGAATAAGGAGTGGCAAGAGCCTAAGCTTGGGGATTCCCAAGGCACCCCAAGGTAATATTCAAGGACAACCAAGAGCCTAAGCTTGGGGATGCCCCGGAAGGCATCCCCTCTTTCGTCTTCATTCATCGGTAACTTTACTTGGAGCTATATTTTTATTCGCCACATGATATGTGTTTTGCTTGGAGCGTCAATTTATTTTGTTAGTATTTGCTTTATGTTATTTAGAAAAATGTTTTGCATATTTTATTTCAATAAAAGTTGCATTGATAGCCTTTACTATGCCTATGTTACAAGTATATATGTTGCTGTTTGAAAACAGAAAGTTTACCGCTGTTGCAATAATTCCATAGAAAAGTCAGAATGTGATAAAATGTTGAAACCTCTTGCATATTAAGATCTGATAAATTTACTACAGTGGGAATTTTCTTTCATAATTTTTGGAGCTAGGTAAGTATGGATGTTGCTGCATTCTTTACAGACTATCCTATTTAGGCAGATTGTTGTTATGTTTGCATTGTTTGCATATGTTTGCTCCTTTAATGATTCTATTTGAGGATAGGACTATTAAATATGCAGAGGCATTTAGTATGCAATGTTGAATAATAATTTTAGTGATTTGACACAGTAGAGTATGATAAGGTTTTTGCAATGGTTTATACTAACTTATCTCACGAGTCCTTGTTGAGTTTTGTGTGGATGAAGCTTTTGAGATTTAGGGAGACCGTGATATGAGAGGAATTAAGGAAAAATCTCAAGCTTGGGGATGCCCAAGGAATCCCAAGATAATATTTCAAGAAGTCTCAAGCATCTAAGCTTGGGGATGCCCCGGTTGGCATCCCACCTTTCTTCTTCAACAACTATCGGTTAGTTTCGGTTGATCCTAAGTTTTTGCTTCTTCACATGATGTTTGCCATTCTTAGAATGTAATTTTCTTTTGCTTTGCTTGATGTTTGAATAAAATACCAAGATCTGAAATTATTAAATGTTAGAGAGTCTTCACATAGTTACATAATTATACAACTACTCATTGATCTTCACTTATATCTTTCGGAGTAGTTTGTCATTTGCTCTAGTGCTTCACTTATATCTTTTAGAGCATGGTGGTAGTTTTATTTTGAAGAAATATATGAACTCTCATGCTTCACTTAGATTATTTTGAGAGTCTTAAATAGCATGGTAATTTTCTTAAAATCCTAATATGCTAGGTATTCAAGATTAGTAAAATTTTCTTATGAGTGTTTTGAATACTAAGAGAAGTTTGATGCTTGATGATTGTTTTCAGATATGGAGGTAATAATATCAAAGTCGTGCTAGCTGAGTAGTTGTGAATTTGAGAAATGCTTGTGTTGAAGTTTGCAAGTCTCGTGGCATGCACGTATGGTAAACATTGTGTAACAAATTTGAAACATGAGGTGTTATTTGATTGTCCTCCTTATGAGTGGCGGTCGGGGACGAGCGATGGTCTGTTTCCTACCAATCTATCCCCCTAGGAGCATGCGCGTAGTGCCTAGGTTTTTGGTGACTTGTAGATTTTTGCAATAAGTATGTGAGTTCTTTATGACTAATGTTGAGTCCATGGATTATACGCACTCTCACCCTTCCATCCTTGCTAGCCTCTTCGGTACCGTGCATTGCCCTTTCTCACTTTGAGAGTTGGCGCAAACTTCGCCGGTGCATCCAAACCCCGTGATATGATACGCTCTATCACACATAAACCTCCTTATATCTTCCTCAAAACAGCCACCATACCTACCTATTATGGCATTTCCATAGCCATTCCGAGATATATTGCCATGCAACTTTCCATCATTCTGTTCATCATGACACATTCATCATTGTCATATTGCTTAGCATGATCATGTAGTTGACATAGTATTTGTAGCAAAGCCACCATTCATAATTCTTTCATACATGTCACTCTTGGTTCATTGCATATCCTGGTACACCGCCGGAGGCATTCATATAGAGTCATCTTTGTTCTAGTATCGAGTTGTAATCATTGAGTTGTAAATAAATAGAAGTGTGATGATCATCATTATTAGAGCATTGTGCCAAGTGAGGAATTAAAAAAAAAGAGAAAGGCCATAAAAAAAGAGAAGGCCCAAAAAAGGGAGAAAAGGCCATAAAAAACGCCCAAAAAATGAGAGAAAAAGAGAGAAGGGACAACGTTACTATCCTTTTACCACACTTGTGCTTCAAAGTAGCACCATGATCTTCATAGTAGAGAGTCTCTCATGTTATCACTTTCATATACTAGTGGGAATTTTTCATTATAGAACTTGGCTTGTATATTCCAACAATGGGCCTCCTCAAGTGCCCTAGGTCTTCATGAGCAAGCAAGTTGGATGCACACCCACTAGTTTCTTTTGTTGAGCTTTCATACATTTATAGCTCTAGTGCATCCGTTGCATGGCAATCCCTACTCCTTGCATTAACATCAATCGGTGGGCATCTCCATAGCCCATTGATTAGCCTCGTTGATGTGAGACTTTCTCCTTTTTTGTCTTCTCCGCATAACCCCCCTCATTATATTCTATTCCACCCATAGTGCTATGTCCATGGCTCGTGCTCATGTATTGCATGAAAGTTTATAGGTTTGAGATTACTAAAGTATGAAACAATTGCTTGGCTTGTCATCGGGGTTGTGCATGATGAGAGCATTCTTGTGTGACAAAAATGAAACATGACTAAACTATATGATTTTGTAGGGATGAACTTTCTTTGGCCATGTTATTTTGAGAAGACATAATTGCTTAGTTAGTATGCTTGAAGTATTATCATTTTTATGTCAATATGAACTTTTGTCTTGAATCTTTCGGATCTGAATATTCATACCACAATTAAGAAGAATCACATTGAAATTATGCCAAGTAGCACTCCGCATCAAAAATTCTGTTTTTATCGTTTACCTACTCGAGGACGAGCAGGAATTAAGCTTGGGGATGCTGATACGTCTCCAACGTATCTATAATTTTTGATTGCTCCATGCTATATTATCTAATGTTTAGAATGTTTATGGGCTTTATTATACACTTTTATATCATTTTTGGGACTAACCTATTAACCCAGAGCACAGTGCCAGTTTCTGTTTTTACCCTGTTTTAGGGTTTCGAAGAAAAGGAAAATCAAACGGAGTCCAATTGACCTGAAACTTCACGGAACTCATTTTTAGAAGGAAAGAAGCCCATAAGACTTGGAGTGCATGTCGGGGAACCTACGAGGAGGTCACGAGGCAGGGGCGCGCCCACCACCCTGGGCGCGCCCTCCACCCTCGTGAGCCCCTCGTGGCCCCCCTGACGTACTTCTTCCGCCTATATATCGCCATATACCCTAAAAACATCCAGGAACACAATAGATCGGGAGTTCCACTGCCAGAAGCCTCCTTAGCCACCGAAAGCCAATCTAGACCCGTTCCGGCACCCTGCCGAACGGGGCAATCTCTCTTCGGTGGCCATCTTCATCATCCTGGTGCTCTCCATGACGAGGAGGGAGTAGTTCTCCCTCGGGGCTGAGGGTATGTACCAGTAGCTATGTGTTTGATCTCTCTCTCTCGTGTTCTTGAGGTGATACAATTTTGATGTATCGCGAGCTTTGCTATCATAGTTGGATCTTATGTTTCTCCTCCCCCCCCCCTTCTCTCTTGTAATGAATTGAGTTTCCCCTTTGAAGTAATCTTATCGGATTGAGTCTTTAAAGATTTGAGAACACTTGATGTATGTCTTGCCGTGCGTATCTGTGGTGACAATGGGATACCACGTGATTCACTTGATGTATGTTTTGGTGATCAACTTGCGGGTTCCGCCCATGAACCTATGCATAGGGGTTGGCACACGTTTTCGTCGTGATTCTCCGGTAGAAACTTTGGGGAACTCTTTGAGGTCCTTTGTGTTTGTTGAATAGATGAATCTGAGATTGTGTGATGCATATCGTATAATCATACCCACGGATACTTGAGGTGACATTGGAGTATCTAGGTGACATTAGGGTTTTGATTGATGTGTGTCTTAAGGTGTTATTCTAGTACGAACTCTAGGGTTGTTTGTGACACTTATAGGAATAGCCCACCGGATTCGTTGGAAAGAATAACTTTGAGGTGGTTTCGTACCCTACCATAATCTCTTCGTTCGTTCTCTGCTATTAGTGACTTTGGAGTGACTCTTTGTTGCATGTTGAGGGATAGTTATGTGATCCAATTATGTTAGTATTGTTGAGAGGACTTGCACTAGCGAAAGTATGAACCCTAGGCCTTGTTTCCTAGCATTGCAATACCGTTTACGCTCACTTTTATCACTTGCTACCTTGCTGTTTTTATAATTTCAGATGACAAATACCTTTATCTACTATCCATATTGCACTTGTATCACCATCTCTTCGCCGAACTAGTGCACCTATACAATTTACCATTGTATTGGGTGTGTTGGGGACACAAGAGACTTTTTGTTATTTGGTTGCAGGGTTGCTTGAGAGAGACCATCTTCATCCTACGCCTCCTACGGATTGATAAACCTTAGGTCATGCACTTGAGGGAAATTTGCTACTGTCCTACAAACCTCTACACTTGGAGGCCCAACAACGTCTACAAGAATAAGGTTGTGTAGTAGACATCATGAGGCAAATGGTAAAACCAAGGTTGGGCCTTGCTGGAGGATTTTTATTCAAAGCGAACTGTCAAGGGGTCCCCATAACACCCAACCGTGTAAGGAATGCAAAATCGAGGAACATAACACCGGTATGACGGAAACTAGGGCGGCAAGAGTGGAACAAAACACCAGGCATAAGGCCGAGCCTTCCACCCTTTACCAAGTATATAGATGCATTAATTAAAATATGAGATATTCTGATATCCCAACAAATCCATGTTCCAACATGGAAAAAACTCCATCTTCACCTGCAACTAGCAACGCTATAAGAGGGGCTGAGCAAAGAGGTAATGTAGCCAAACAATGGATTGCTAGGAAAGGTGGGTTAGAGGCTTGACATGGCAATATGGGAGGCATGATAAAGCAAGTGGTAGGTATCGCGGCATAGCAATAGATCGAGCAACTAGCAAGCAAAGATAGAAGTGATTTCGAGGGTATGGTCATCTTGCCTGAGATCCCGCAAGGAAGAAGAACGAGTCCATGAAGAAGACAAACGGACGAAGTCGAACGAATCCTCACAAATGCGACGTTATCGGAACCAACCCGAAGAAGCAACACCGGAAATAAGCAAACCACATAGTAAACAATCAACACATCACATGGCATGATGCACAATCAAATATGATGCATGTCCGGTTTAAATATGCATGGCATGGCAAAGTGCACAAACAATCCTACAAATTAAGTGGAGCTCAATATGCAACTCCGTTGCATAGTGACGAAACACCACGTGATTTATTTAGTTCTCTCTCGTTTATGTACACAACAATATTAAATGTTGGTTAGCATGGCAAGAGGTGAAGCATAAAGAAAAACTACCTATCTAGGCAAGTTTAAATGAGGCCGAACAACAAACAAGAAGTCCGGAAACTCCTCATGTGCATATTTTAAGGTTTGGTACTGTTCTGCCCTAAACACAATTTCAGAGTTATCAAACATTCAAAGTGATGCCACCATGTTAAACTAGGCATTTTTCTACCCCATTTACATATAAAGATTATTAAAATCTGAGCTACGGTTAATTAGTTATGAAATAAATCATTTTAACATGTCATTTGAGCAAATTTAAACAAACAACATTTTTAACATGCATGAAAGTTGGATATTATGAAACAAGATGAAAAACTAAGCATTTTTCATATATAATGTTTTTACAAAAGATGCACGGTTGGTGAGTTATGATATGCATGGAGCTTAGGGGTTTTCTGCAAATCTGTTTTACACTGGATATTAGACAAATTTGTTCAGGGGAAAAACATGGGTTGTAACTGACTGGGCCCAACAATGGGGAAAAAAGGAGGGCGCGCAGCTGGCCTCACCATGGGCCTCGGCCCATTCGGTGGAGGAGGGAGGCCGGCAGGGCGCGCAGCTGGGCCTCGGGCGTGCTTGTGGCCCACGCGGGCATGTGCGGCAGCGGCCTAGGTCATGCAAGCGCTCTCCTTGCTCGCCCGAATCACAGAGGAAGGGGACGAAGCAGGGGAGCTCGGGAATGGCAGCGGAGGAGGCATGGTTACAGCACGGCGCCAGGCAGGAACCGGCCGGAACGGGCGGATCTGGTGGCTGGGCGGCAGAGTGAAGGAGATCCGGTGGAGGAGGCGATGATGGCGTCCCCATGGAGCTGGTTCGGGGACGTTGGTGTTCCTGTGAAGCAGAGAGAGAGAGAGAGATACAGACAAGGTGAGCCATGCGAAGAATAGCGATGACTAAGGAGAAGGAAAGAGGAGGGCGGGGAGGAGAAAGAAGCAAGGGCAGTGACGGGCACTCATCTGCTCGTCGGGTTCTCGCTGGAGCGGCGAGGCAAGGCCTGGACCGGCAGGGAGGCGCCGCTGCAGAGCTGCCGGTGGCGGAGGAGCTCGGGCATGGGCTCCTGCTCGGGGAAGACGACGGGAGTGAGGAGTCCCGCGTGTGCTCGACACAGCAGGAGGCATGGTGGAGCTCGAGGCCGGAGGGCTCGGGCGCAGGAGGGGCTCAGGTTGGCCGGCACATGATCCCAAGGTGGGAGGAGGCTGCAGGAATGGGTGAATCGAGGGAGAGGAGATGGTTGGCCCATGGGGAAAACGAGGAAGGAGGAGGCGGCTTCGCTTGATGGAATTGGATCTGAAGGGATCCCGAGGTGGATGGCGGCGGCTCGACGGGACAAGTCCCTATATTTTAGGGTTTGTCCAAAATAGACTAGGAGTGGAGTATATATACATCACAGATTATGTTAGGGGCTACCTCGTCCCTCCGATCGCAATCGGACGATCGCGAATAAATAGCTAGGGAGTCCAATTAACAAAATGGAGATGTTTTGTAGATGTTTGGGGATGATCCGGAACCAACGCTGACGACTCCCCAGGTCAGGTTCGGGACAACTTCCAGACGCGCGCGAGGGGTTCGATGCACTATGCAGAGAGGGTTTCGGGGCCTCGCGGTTGACAGCGGACTGTGCAGAAAGCTTTGGGCTGAGAGAAGAGAAGAGAGAGAGACCCGACGACTGTTTCCGGAGACCCAAAACGTCCGATGTTTGACCGACTATATTGCCGCTGTAGTTATCCGTTGGGGCGTCAAACAAACTCCGAATGCGATGAAACTTGGCAGGCGACCTACTGACAACAAAACAACACCGCACGCCAACTTTCAACCCATTCCGAGAACATTTTCCAGCCACTTATAAAATACTATTTCAAACGTGCCGCGGGCGCGTGCAAGTGTGTCTGGGCTCAGGACGGACAACGGAGAGAAGAGGAGACCCGGATGAATGCAAGTTTTGAAAACATGATGATGCAATGCACATGATGACATGGCAAGATGCAACACGCAAGCAAATGACATGACAAAGACAGCGAAAAACTGGAAGACACCTGGCGCATCGAACTCGGGGCGTCACACCTATCTTTTACTTTCACTTCCTACCTTGCATAAGAGTCATGGTGATCTTCACCCTTCCTTTTACATTTTATCCTTTGGCAAGCACAGTATGTTGGAAAGATCCTAGTATATATGGCTAATTGGATGTGAGTTTTCATGAACTATTATTGTTGACATTACCCTTGAGGTAAAACGTTGAGAGGCAAAACTATAAGCCCCTATCGTTCTCTGTGTCCGATTAAAACTCCATACCCATAAGTATTGTGTGAGTGTTAGCAATTGTGAAAGATTATATGATAGTTGAGTATGTGGACTTGCTGAAAAGCTCTTATACATTGACTCTTTCCTATGTTATGATAAATTGCAATTGCTTCAATGACTGAGATTATAGTTTGTTAGTTTTCAATGAAGTTTACGATTCATACTTGATATTGTGATTGAAATATTACTCTAGCATCAGAGATTATATGACAAGAATTATATAAGTTGTTGTTCTAAGAATGATCATGATGCCCTCATGTCCGCATTTTATTTTTTTATCGACACCTCTATCTCTAAACATGTGGACATATTTTTCGATTTCGGCTTTCGCTTGAGGACAAGCGAGGTCTAAGCTTGGGGGAGTTGATACGTCCATTTTGCATCATGCTTTTATATCAATATTTATTGCATTATGGGCTGTTATTACACATTATGTCACAATACTTATGCCTATTCTCTCTTATTTTACAAGGTTTACATAAAGAGGGAGAATGCCGGCAGCTGGGATTCTGGGTTGGAAAAGGAGCAAATATTAGAGACCTATTCTGCACAGCTCCAAAAGTCCTGAAACTTCACGGAAGACGTTTTCAGAATATATAAAAAATACTCAGCGGAAGAAATTCACCAGGGGCACACCCTGCCCACGAGGGTGGGGGCGCGCCCTACCCCCTGGGCGCGCCCCTACCTCGTGGGCCCCCTGGTGGCCCTCCGGTGGCCATCTTCTGCTATATGAAGTATTTCGATGGGAAAAAAATCACAAGCCATCTTCTCGGACGAAACTCTGCCGCCACGAGGCGGAACCTTGGCGGAACCAATCTAGGGCTCTGGCGGAGCTGTTCTGCCGGGGAAACTTCCCTTCCGAAGGGGGAAATCATTGCCATCATCATCACCAACGCTCCTCTCATCGGGAGAGGGCAATCTCCATCAACATCTTCATCAGCGCCATCTCCTCTCAAAACCCTAGTTCATCTCTTGTATCCAATTCTTGTCTCCAAGTCCGGGATTGGTGCTAGTAGGTTGCTAGTAGTGTTAATTACTCCTTGTAGTTGATGCTAGTTGGTTTAATTGGTGGAAGATCATATGTTCAGATCCTATATGCATATCAATACCCCTCTGATTATGAACATGTTTATGCTTTGTGAGTAGTTACGTTTGTTCCTGAGGACATGGGAGAAGTCTTGCTATTAGTAGTCATGTGAATTTGGTATCCATTCAATATTTTGATGAGTTGTATGTTGTCTCTCCTCTAGTGGTGTTATGTGAACGTCGACTACATGACACTTCACCATTATTTGGGCCTAGAGGAAGGCATTGGGAAGTAATAAGTAGATGATGGGTTGCTAGAGTGACAGAAGCTTAAACCCTAGTTTATGTGTTGCTTTGTAAGGGGCTGATTTGGATCCATATGTTTCATGCTATGGTTAGGTTTACCTTAGTACTTTTGTTGTAGTTGCGTATGCTTGCAATAGAGGTTAATCATAAGTGGGATGCTTGTCCAAGTAAGGGCAGCACCCAAGCACCGGTCCACCCACATACCAAATTATCAAAGTACCAAACGTGAATCATATGAACGTGATGAAAACTAGCTTGATGATATTCCCATGTGTCCTCGGGAGCGCTTTACATCATATAAGAGTTTGTCCAGGCTTGTCCTTTGCTACAAAAAGGATTGGGCCACCTTGCTGCACTTTATTTACTTTTGTTACTTGCTGCTCGTTAGAAATTATCCTATCACAAAACTATCTGTTACCACTTATTTCAGTACTTGCAGAGAATACCTTGCTGGAAACCGCTTATCATTTCCTTCTGCTCCTCGTTGGGTTCAACACTCTTACTTATTGAAAGGACTACGATAGATCCCCTATACTTGTGGGTCATCACATCTTCATCAGAAGTGGGATGGCCGGGTCTTCGGGCAGCGAGGACGGACAATGGATCCGCTCCGCCTTCTTCGTCCAGTCCTGGGAGAGTTGAATAAACACGCGTTAAGCGCTTCCTTTGGGTCACGCGGATAGAAAAGTTTGATAAACTTACCGAACTTGCAGGGCGGGACAGTTGGTACCCACGGTCCTCGGCGGAGTCCGGCCATGATTTCCTGGACTTGAAAAGCACCTTCCAAATGTCCTTGTGCGAGGAGCCAAAGAACCCTCGCAAGGTTTGGTGCCTGGCCGGATCGATTTCCCGTAGATTGCAAGTCTGGTGTTGACAAGGCAGTATCCGGCGGACTAACATCACCTGGACTACATTGACAAGTTCAATGTTCTTATCTCCCATGTCTTTAACGCGCCTTGATATGTCTCCAACGTATCTATAATTTTTGATTGCTCCATACTATATTATCTACTACTTTGGACTATATTGGGCTTTATTTTCCACTTTTATATTATTTTTGGGACTAACCTATTAACCGGAGGCCCATCCCAGAATTGTTGTTTTTTTGCCTATTTCAGTGTTTTGGATAAACAGAATATCAAACTGAGTCCAAACGGAATAAAATCTTCGGAAACATGATTTTCTCACCGAACGTGATCCAGGAGACTTGGACCCTACTGCAAGGGATCAAAGAGGTGGTCACGAGGGTGGGGGGCGCCCCCCCTAGGGTGCGCCCCTGCCTCGTGGGCCCCTCGGTGCTCCACCGACGTACTCCTTCCTCCTATATATACACACATACCCCCAAACGATCAGAACAGGAGCCAAAACCCTAATTCCACCGCCGCAACTTTCTGTATCCACGAACACCATCTTGGGGCCTGTTCCGGAGCTCCGTCGGAAGAGGGCCGTCATCACGGAGGGCTTCTACATCATCCTAGCCCCTTCGATGAAGTGTGAGTAGTTTACCTCAGACCTTCGGGTCCATAGTTAGTAGCTAGATGGCTTCTTATCTCTCTTTGAATCTCAATACAAAGTTCTCCCCCTCTCTCGTGGAGATCTATTCGATGTAATCTTCTTTTTGCGGTGTGTTTGTTGAGACCGATGAATTGTGGGTTTATGATCAAGTCTATCTATGAATAATATTTGAATCTTCTCTTAATTCTTTTATGCATGA
Organism: Triticum aestivum; assembly: GCF_018294505.1. Taxonomy (NCBI): domain Eukaryota; kingdom Viridiplantae; phylum Streptophyta; class Magnoliopsida; order Poales; family Poaceae; genus Triticum; species Triticum aestivum. The sequence goes on from NC_057809.1 coordinate 89,007,986, forward strand.
TTGGTTATCTTTGCAAGTCTCTTCGAATTATCCGTTTGGTTTGGCCAACTAGATTGGTAGTTCTTGCCATGGGAGAAGTGCTTAGCTTTAGGTTCGATCTTGCGGTGTCCTTACCCAGTGACAGAAGGGGCAGCAAGGCACGTATTGTATCGTTTCCATCGAGGATAACAAGATGGGGTTTATTTCATATTGCATGAATTTATCTCTCTACATCATGTCATCTTGCTTAAGGCGTTACTCTATTTTTAACTTAATACTCTAGATGCATGCTGGATAGCGATCGATGAGTGGAGTAATAGTAGTAGATGCAGAATCGTTTCGATCTACTTGTCACGGATGTGATGCCTATATACATGATCATGCCTAGATATTCTCATAATTATGCACAATTCTATCAATTGCTCAACAGTAATTTGTTCACCCACCGTAGAATACTTATGCTCTTGAGAGAAGCCACTAGTGAAACCTATGCCCCCCGGGTCTATTCTCATCATATCAATCTCCATCACTTTTATACCGCTTTGCTATTTACTTTGCTTTTACTTTTTACTTTGCATCTTTATATCAAAAATACCAAAAATATTATGTCTATCAGATCTCACTCTCGTAAGTGATCGTGAAGGGCTTGACAACCCCTAATCGCGTTGGTTGCGAGTAGCTATCGTTTTGTGCAGGTACGAGGGACTTGAGCGTGGGCTCCTACTGGATTGATACCTTGGTTCTCAAAAACTGAGGGAAATACTTACGCTACTCTGCTGCATCATCCCTTCCTCTTCGCGGAAAACCAACGCAAGCTCAAGACGTAGCAAGAAGGATTTCTGGCGCCGTTGCCGGGGAGTCTACGCAAAAAGTCATATACCAAGTACCCATCACAATCCCTATCTCTCGCATTACATTATTTGCCATTCGCCTCTCGTTTTCCTCTCCCCCCAATTCACCCTTGCCGTTTTATTCGCCCTCTCTCTCCCTACCCTCCCTCTCTATTTGCCTCTTTTTGTCCGCTTGCTTTTTGTTTGCCCGTGTGTTTGATTGCTTGTTTGTTGCGATGGCTCAAGATGCTACCAAATTGTGTGACTTCACCAATACCAATAATAATGATTTCCTTAGCACTCCGATTGCTCCTCTTACCGATGCTGAATCTTGTGAAATTAATACTGCTTTGTTGAATCTTCTTATGAAAGATCAATTCGCCGGCCTTCCTAGTGAAGATGCCGCTACTCATCTGAATAGCTTTGTTGATTTATGTGATATGCAAAAGAAAAAAGATGTCAATAATGATGTCGTTAAATTGAAGCTATTTCCTTTTTCGCTTAGAGATCGTGGTAAAGCTTGGTTTTCGTCTTTGCCTAAGAATAGTATTGATTCATGGAACAAATGCAAAAATGCTTTTATCTCTAAGTATTTTCCTCCCGCTAAGATCATCTCTCTTAGAAACAATATAATGAACTTTAAACAACTTGATCATGAACATGTTGCACAAGCTTGGGAGAGAATGAAATTAATGATACGTAATTGCCCTACTCATGGTTTGAATTTGTGGATGATTATACAAAATTTTTATGCTGGATTGAATTTTGCTTCTAAAAATCTTTTAGATTCGGCCGCGGGAGGCACTTTTATGGAAATCACTTTAGGAGATGCTACTAAACTCCTAGATGATATTATGGTTAATTATTCTCAATGGCATACTGAAAGAACTTCTAATAAAAAAGTGCATGCGATAGAAGAAATTAATGTGTTGAGTGGAAAGATGGATGAACTTATGAAATTATTTGCTACTAAGAGTGTTTCTTCTGATCCTAATGATATGCCTTTGTCTACTTTGATTGAGAATAATAATGAATCTATGGATGTGAATTTTGTTGGTAGGAATAATTTTGGTAACAACGCTTATAGAGGGAATTTTAATCCTAGGCCATATCCTAGTAATCCTTCTAATAATTATGGGAATTCCTACAACAACTCTTATGGAGATTATAATAAGATGCCCTCTGATTTTGAATCTAATATTAAAGAATTTATTTCTTCGCAAAAGAATTTTAATGCTATGATTGAAGAAAAATTGCTTAAGATTGATGATTTGGCTAGGAACATTGATAGAATTGCTCTTGATGTTGATGCTTTGAAACTTAGATATATTCCACCTAAGCATGATATTAATGAGTCTCTAAAAGCCATGCGAATTTCAATTGATGAGTGTAAAGAAAGAACCGCTAGGATGCGTGCTTCCAAAGATGACTTTATTAAAGCTTGTTCTTCCAATTTCTATGAAAATCAAGATGAAGATCTAAAAGTTATTGATGTGTCTCCAATTAAATCTTTATTTTGCAATATGAATCTTGATGAAACTGAATATGATCTTCCTTTACCTAGAAGGCGTTCTAAAAATTCGGAGTGTTTAGATCTTAATGATGAAATTGATGAAAGTGGGATTGAAAGAAATAAAAATCTAGATGTTGCTAAACCCACCATATTGGATTTCAAGGAATTTAATTGTGAAAATTGCTCTTTGATTGATTGTATTTCCTTGTTGCAATCCATGCTAAATTCTCCACATGCTTATAGTCGAAATAAAGCCTTCGTCGAACATATTGTTGATGCCTTGATGCAATCTTATGAAGAAAAACTTGAGTTGAAAGTTTCTATCCCTAGAAAACTCTATGATGAGTGGGAAACAACTATAAAAATTAAAATTAAAGATCATGATTTTTATGCTTTGTGTGATTTGGGTGCTAGTGTCTCTACTATTCCCAAGACTTTGTGTGATTTACTAGATTTCCGTAATTTTGATGATTGCTCTCTAAACTTGCATCTTGCGGATTCCACTATTAAGAAACCTATGGGAAGAATTAATGATGTTATTATTGTTGCAAATAGGAATTATGTGCCCGTAGATTTCATTGTTCTTGATATAGATTGCAATCCTTCTTGCCCTATTATTCTTGGTAGACCTTTCCTTAGAACGGTTGGTGCGATTATTGATATGAAGGAAGGGAATATTAGATTTCAATTTCCATTAAAAAAGGGCATGGAACACTTTCCAAGAAAGAAAATAAAATTACCATATGAAACTATCATGAGAGCCACTTATGGATTGCCTACCAAAGATGGCAATACCTAGATCTATCCTTGCTTGTTATGCCTAGCTAGGGGCGTTAAACGATAGCGCTTGTTGGGAGGCAACCCAATTTTATTTTTATTCCTTGATTTTTGCTCCTGTTTAGTAATAAATAAATTATTTAGCCTCTGTTTTGGTTGTGTTTTTTGTGTTTAATTAGTGTTTGTGACAAGTAGAACCGTTGGGAAGACTTGGGGAAAGTCTTGTTGAACTTGCTGTAAAAACAGAAACTTTAGCGCTCACGAGAACTGCTGTCATTTTTATTTGAAGAGTGATATTTAGTTAATTCTTTTTTAAGATGATTAATAGATAAATTCCTCACGTCCAGCAATTTATTTTAGAATTTTTGGGGTTCCATATCTTGCGCTAGCTACAGATTACTACAGACTATTCTGTTTTGACAGATTCTGTTTTTCGTGTGTTGTTTGCTTATTTTGATGAATCCATGGCTAGTAAAATAGTTTATAATCCATAGAGAAGTTGGAATACAGTATGTTTGACACCAATATAAATAAAGAATGAGTTCATTACAGTACCTTGAAGTGGTCTTTTGTTTTCTTTCGCTAACGGAGCTCACGAGTTTTCTATTTTGAGTTTTGTGTTGTGAAGTTTTCAAGTTTTGGGTGAATTCTTTTGATGGATCATGGAACAAGGAGTGGCAAGAGCCTAAGCTTGGGGATGCCCATGGCACCCCCAAGATAATCCAAGGACACCAAAAAGTCAAAGCTTGGGGATGCCCCCGGAAGGCATCCCCTCTTTCGTCCACTTCCATCGGTAATTTACTTGGAGCTATATTTTTATTCACCAACATGATATGTGTTTTCCTTGGAGCGTCTTGTGTTATTTGTGTCTTTGCTTTTTAGTATGCCACAATCATGCTTGCTGTACACACCTTTTGAGAGAGCCATACATGAATTAAAATTTGATAGAATGCTCTATGTGCTTCACTTATATCTTTTGAGCTAGATAATTTTGCTCTATGTGCTTCACTTATATCCTTTGAGCTAGATAATTTTGCTCTATGTGCTTCACTTATATCCTTTGAGCTAGATAATTTTGCTCTATGCGCTTCACTTAGATCTTTTAGAGCACGGTGGTGGATTCGTTTTAAAGAAACTATTGATCTCTCATGCTTCACTTAAATTAATTTGAGAGTCTCTTAATAGCATGGTAATTTGCCTAATAATAATATGCTTGGTATTCAAGATTTGTGAAACTTTCTTTTGAGTGTGTTGAATACTAAGAAAAGATTGAAGCATGATAATTGTTTTGAGATATGGAGGTGATAATATTAAAGTCATGCTAGTTGAGTAGTTGTGAATTTAAAGAATACTTGTGTTGAAGTTTGTGATTCCCGTAGCATGCACGTATGGTGAACCGTTATGTGATGAAGTCGGAGCATGATTTATTTATTGATTGTCTTCCTTATGAGTGGCGGTCGGGGACGAGCGATGGTCTTTTCCTACCAATCTATCCCCCTAGGAGCATGCGCGTAATACTTTGCTTTGATAACTTCTAAATTTTTGCAATAAGTATATGAGTTCTTTATGACTAATGTTGAGTCCATGGATTATACGCACTCCCACCCTTCCACCCTTGCTAGCCTTTCTAATACCGCGCAACTTTCACCGGTATCATACACCTACCATATACCTTCCTCAAAACAGCCACCATACCTACCTATTATGGCATTTCCATAGCCATTCCGAGATATATTGCCATGCAATTTTCCACCATCTAGTTCATCATGACATATCCATCATTGTCATATTGCTTAGCATGATCATGTAGTTGACATAGTATTTGTGACAAAGCCACCGTTCATAATCCTTTCATACTTGTCACTCGTGATTCATTGCATATCCCGGTACACCGCCGGAGGCATTCATATAGAGTCATACTTTGTTTTAGTATCGAGTTGTAATCATTGAGTTGTAAATAAATAGAAGTGTGATGATCATCATTCAATAGAGCATTGTCCCCCCAAAAAAGAGAAAGGCCAAAAAAAAAGAAGGCCCAAAAAAATATAAATAAATAAAAAGGGGCAATGCTACTATCCTTTTTTCCACACTCGTGCTTCAAAGTAGCACCATGATATAGCGAGTCTCATATATTGTGCTTCAAAGTAGCACCATGTTCTTCATATAGAGAGTCTCATATGTTGTCACTTTCATATACTAGTGGGAATTTTACGTTATAGAACTTGGCTTGTATATTCCAATGATGGGCTTCCTCAAATTGCCCTAGGTCTTCGTGAGCAAGCAAGTTGGATGCACACCCACTAGTTTCTTTTGTTGAGCTTTCATACATTTATAGCTCTAGTGCATCCGTTGCATGGCAATCCCTACTCACTCACATTGATATCTATTGATGGGCATCTCCATAGCCCATTGATACGCCTAGTTGATGTGAGACTATCTTCTCCTTTTTGTCTTCTCCACAACCACCATTCTATTCCACCTATAGTGCTATATCCATGGCTCACGCTCATGTATTGCGTGAAGATTGAAAAAGTTTTGAAAAAGTTAGAGTATGAAACAATTGCTTGGCTTGTCATCGGGGTTGTGCATGATTTAAATACTTTGTGTGGGGAAGATGGAGCATAGCCAGACTATATGATTTTGTAGGGATAACTTTCTTTGGCCATGTTATTTTGAGAAGACATAATTGCTTTGTTAGTATGCTTGAAGTATTATTATTTTCTATGTCAATATAAACTTTTGTCTTGAATCTTTCTAATCTGAATATTCATACCACAATTAAGAAGATTTACATTGAAATTATGCCAAGTAGCACTCCGCATCAAAAATTCTCTTTTTATCATTTACCTACTCGAGGACGAGCAGGAATTAAGCTTGGGGATGCCTGATACGTCTCCAACGTATCTATAATTTTTGATTGCTCCATGCTATATTATCTACTGTTTTGGACTATATTGGGCTTTATTTTCCACTTTTATATTATTTTTGGGACTAACCTATTAACCGGAGGCCCAGCCCAAAATTGCTGTTTTTTTGCCTATTTCAGTGTTTCGGATAAACAAAATATCAAACGGAGTCCAAACGGAATAAAATCTTCGGAAACGTGATTTTCTCACCGAACGTGATCCAGGAGACTTGGACCCTACTGCAAGGGATCAAAGAGGTGGTCACGAGGGTGGGGGCGCCCCCCTAGGGCGCGCCCCCTGCCTCGTGGGCCCCTCGGTGCTCCACCGACGTACTCCTTCCTCCTATATATACACACGTACCCCCAAACGATCAGAACAGGATCCAAAACCTAATTCCACCGCCGCAACTTTCTGTATCCACGAGATCCCATCCTGGGGCCTGTTCCGGAGCTCCGCCGGAAGAGGGTCGTCATCACGGAGGGCTTCTACATCATCCTAGCCCCTTCGATGAAGTGTGAGTAGTTTACCTCAGACCTTCGGGTCCATAGTTAGTAGCTAGATGGCTTCTTCTCTCTCTTTAAATCTCAATATAAAGTTCTCCCCCTCTCTCGTGGAGATCTATTCGATGTAATCTTCTTTTTGCGGTGTGTTTGTTGAGACCGATGAATTGCGGGTTTATGATCAAGTTTATCTATGAATAATATTTGAATCTCTTTGAATTCTTTTATGCATGATTGGTTATCTTTGCAAGTCTCTTCGAATTATCCGTTTGGTTTGGCCAACTAGATTGGTAGTTCTTGCCATGGGAGAAGTGCTTAGCTTTGGGTTTGATCTTGCGGTGTCCTTACCCAGTGACAGAAGGGGCAGCAAGGCACGTATTGTATCGTTGCCATCGAGGATAACAAGATGGGGTTTATTTCATATTGCATGAATTTATCTCTCTACATCATGTCATCTTGCTTAAGGCATTACTCTGTTTTTAACTTAATACTCTAGATGCATGCTGGATAGCGGTCGATGAGTGGAGTAATAGTAGTAGATGCAGAATCGTTTCGATCTACTTGTCACAGATGTGATGCCTATATACATGATCATGCCTAGATATTCTCATAATTATGCACAATTCTATCAATTGCTCAACAGTAATTTGTTCACCCACCGTAGAATACTTATGCTCTTGAGAGAAGCCACTAGTGAAACCTATGGCCCCCGAGTCTATTCTCATAATATCAATCTCCATCACTTTTATATTGCTTTGCTATTTACTTTGCTTTTACTTTTTACTTTGCATCTTTATATCAAAAATACCAAAAATATTCTATCTATCAGATCTCACTCTCGTAAGTGACCGTGAAGGGCTTGACAACCCCTAATCGCGTTGGTTGCGAGTAGCTATCGCTTTGTGCAGGTACGAGGGACTTGAGCGTGGGCTCCTACTGGATTGATACCTTGGTTCTAAAAAACTGAGGGAAATACTTACACTACTCTGCTGCATCATCCCTTCCTCTTCGGGGAAAGCCAACGCAAGCTCAAGATGTAGCACGCGTCTGGAGAACCGACAGTTCGTCGGACAAGGACCAGTCCAGGCCTTTCTTAACCCAGGATGTAAGCCGCACAGGGGCGCCGGATCGAAACTCAGGAGAGGCGGCCCGTTCCTTGCCGCACGGCTCAGTGATGTAAAACCACAGCTGTTGCCACTCCTTGACAGAATCATTAAAGGTTCCCGTTGGCCATATGACGTTGGGCATCTTGCTCACCATAGCGCCCCCGCACTCGGCGTGCTCGCCGCCCACCACCTTGGGCTTCACATTGAAAACCTTCAGCCATAAACCGAAGTGCGGCGAAATGCGGAGAAAAGCCTCGCACACGATAATGAATGTCGAGATATTGAGGAAGGAATTAGGGGACAGATCGTGAAGATCAATCCCATAATAATACATAATGCCACGAACGAACGGGTGGAAGGGAAACCCTAGCCCGCGGACAATGTGAGGGAGCAATACAACCCTCTCGTGGTGTTCCGGAGTGGGGACGATCTGTCCCGCCGTCGGGAGACGGTGGCTGATTTTCTTGGCCAGATACCCGGCCTCCCGAAGCTTTTTGATGTCCTTCTCTCGGACGGTAGAGGCCGTCCATTTGCCTCCTGCTCCGGATCCGGACATCTTTGGAAGACCTTTTGTGGGCAGAGAAGGTGAACGCTTGGGCGCTGGAGCTTGAGCAGAAGGGAGTGAATCGGGAAGAAGGCGTGGGTGAAAAGAGTGAATCCTCGCCCCTTTATAAGGGCGGAAGAGGCGATGCGCCTCCCCAATCACCTGGTAAAGCCTCTTATTCCCCAGGAGCGGTAATTGATGGCGCGGTTGGGTTACCCACATCCGTATTGACGAGAATCCCGTGATAAGGGGACACGATCTCTGCTTCAACAAGACGTGCCAAGGAAACCACCTCGCGATATGTGCAGTAGCTGGTTGAGAAAATCAGTGCGGGCCGTGGTATGATGTCACGCTGTCGAACGTGACAACATATTAGATTTGTGGAAATATTATTCCCTCTACGGTGGTATGTGGAACTTGTTTTGCAGAGCCGGACATTATCCTTGTGTTCAAAATCTTCTATGGATTATTCAGAGGAGGAACCCGCCTTGCAATGCCGAAGACAAATCTGTGCGCCGAACTCATCGTCATTGAAGCCTGGTTCAGGGGCTACCGAGGGAGTCCTGGATTAGGGGGTCTCCGGACAGCCGAACTATATCTTTTGGCCGGACTGTTGGACTATGAATATACAAGATTGAAGACTTCGTCCCGTGTCCGGATGAGACTCTCCTTGGTGTGGAGGGCAAGCTTGGCAATATGGATATGTAGATCTCCTCCCTTGTAACCAACTCTGTGTAACCCTAGCCCCCTCCGGTGTCTATATAAACCGGAGGGTTTAGTCCGTAGAAAAACAACAATCATACCATAGGCTAGCTTCTAGGGTTAGCCTCTACGATCTCGTGGTAGATCAACTCTTGTAATACTCATATCATCAATATCAATCAAGCAGGACGTAGGGTATTACCTCCATCAAGAGGGCCCGAACCTGGGTAAACATTGTGTCCCCCACCTCCTGTTACCATCCGCCTTAGACGCACAGTTCGGGACCCCCTACCCGAGATCCGCAGGTTTTGACACCGACACGCATCGTCACCTCGTCCTTAGCCAATCTTCGCTTAATCCGTAGCCCCTGTTTGGAGTTGCAAATATTAGCAACAGAACCAGTATCAAATACACAGGTGCTACTGCGAGCATTAGTAAGGTACACATCAATAACATGTATATCACATATACCTTTGTTCACCTTGCCATCCTTCTTATCCGCCAAATTCTTGGGGCAGTTCCGCTTCCAGTGACCGGTCCCTTTGCAGTAGAAGCACTCAGTCTTAGGCTTAGGTCCAGACTTGGGTTTCTTCACTTGAGCAGCAAGTTGCTTGTCGTTCTTCTTGAAGTTCCCCTTCTTCCCTTTACCCTTTTTCTTGAAACTGGTGGTCTTGTTGACAATCAACAGTTGATGCTCCTTCTTGATTTCTACCTCTGCAGCCTTTAGCATTGCGAAGAGCTCGAGAATCGTCTTATTTATCCCTTGCATATTATAGTTCATCACAAAGCTCTTGTAGCTTGGTGGTAGTGATTGAAGAACTCTGTCAATGACACTATCATCAGGAATATTAACTCCCAATTGAGTCAAGTGGTTGTGGTACCCAGACATTCTGAGTATATGTTCATTGACAGAACTATTCTCCTCCATCTTGCAGTTGTAGAACTTATTGGAGACTTCATATGCTCCATGACGTTCAAAACATCGTTGAAGTCCCGGTTCTAAGCCGTAAAGCATGGTACACTGAACTATCGAGTAGTCATCAGCTTTGCTCTGCTAGACGTTCATAACATCTGGCGTTGCTCCTGCAGCAGGTTTGGCACCTAGCGGTGCTTCCAGGACGTAATTCTTCTGTGCATCAATGAGGATAATCCTCAAGTTACAGACCTAGTCCGTGTAATTGCTACCATCATCTTTAAACTTTGCTTTCTCAAGGAACGCATTAAAATTCAACGCAACAACAGCACGGGCCATCTATCTACAACAACATAGACATGCAAAATACTATCAGGTACTAAGTTCATGATAAATTAAAGTTCAATTAATCATATTACTTAAGAACTCCCACTTAGAAAAACATCCCTCTAATCATCTAAGTGATCACGGGATCCATATCAACTAAACCATGTCCGATCATCACGTGAGATGGAGTAGTTTTCAATGGTGAACATCACAATGTTGATCATATCTACTATATGATTCACGCTCGACCTTTCGGTCTTAGTGTTCCGAGGCCATATCTGCATATGCTAGGCTCGTCAAGTTTAACCCGAGTATTATGTGTGTGCAAAACTGGCTTGCACCCGTTGTATGTGAACGTAGAGCTTATCACACCCGATCTTCATGTGGTGTCTTGGCACGACGAACTTTCACAACGGTGCATACTCAGGGAGAACACTTATACCTTGAAATTTAGTGAGAGATCATCTTATAATGCTACTGTCGACCTAAGCAAAATAAGATGCATAAAACATAAACATCACACACAATCAATATAAGTGATATGATATGGCCATCATCATCTTGTGTGTGTGATCTCCATCTCCAAAGCACCGTCATGATCACCATCGTCACCGGCTTGACACCTTGATCTCCATCGAAGCATCGTTGTCGTCACGCCAACTATTGCCTCCACGACTATCGCTACCGCTTAGTGATAAAGTAAAGCAATTACATGGCGATTACATTTCATACAATAAAGCGACAACCATATGGCTCCTACCAGTTGCCGATAACTGTGTTACAAAACATGATCATCTCATACAATAAAATTTAGCATCATGTCTTAACCATATCACATCACAACATGCCCTTCAAAAACAAGTTAGACGTCCTCTACTTTGTTGTTGCATGTTTTACGTGGCTGCTACGGGCTGAGCAAGAACCATTCTTACCTACGCATCAAAAACCACAATGCGGTATAGTGATTGCTTTTTGATCTTCAGAAAGAACCCTATTCATTGAATCCTATTCAACTAAAGCCGGAGAAACAGACACCCACTAGCCACCTATGTGCGAAGCACATCGGTAGAACCAGTCTCGCGTAAGCGTACGCGTAATGCCGGTCTGGGCCGCTTCATCCAACAATGCCGCTGAATCAAGAATCAACTAGTGACGGCAAACAATATGTATATACCCACGCCCACAACTCCTTTGTGTTCTACTCGTGCATATAACATCTACGCATAAATCTGGCTCGGATGCCACTGTTGGGTAAAAAATTTCCTACGCACACGCAAAATCATGGTGATGCATTGCAAAGAGAGGGGAGAGTGTCGTCCACGTACCCTCGTAGACCGTAAGCGGAAGCGTTATGAGAACGCGGTTGATGTAGTCGTACGTCTTCACGATCCGACCGATCCAAGTACCGAACGTACGGCACCTCCGAGTTCAACACACGTTCAGCTCGGTGACGTCCCACGAACTCTGATCCAGCAGAGTTTCGAGGGAGATTTTCGTCAGCACGACGGCGTGATGACGGTGATGATGATGCTACCGACGCAGGGCTTCGCCTAAGCACCGCTACGATATGACCGAGGTGGATTATGGTGGAGGGGGCACCGCACACGGCTAAAAGATCAACTTATCAACTTGTGTGTCTTGGGGCACCCCTCTGCCACCGTATATATAGGAGCAAGGGGGAGGCTGGCCGGCCCTAGCAGGGCGCGCCAGGAGGAGTCCCACTCCCACCGGGAGTAGGATTCCCCCCTTTCCTAGTTGGACTAGGAGAGAAGGAAGGGGGAGAGGGAGGAAGGAAAGGGGGGCGCCGCCCCCCTCCTAGTCCAATTCGAACCAAAGGGAGAGGGGCGCGCGGCCTGCCCTGGTCTCCTCTCTATCTCCACTATGGCCCAATAAGGCCCATACATTTACCGGGGGGTTCGGGTAACCTCCCGGTACTTCGGTAAAATCCCTATTTCATCCGGAACTATTCCGATGTCCAAATATAGGCTTCCAATATATCGATCTTTATGTCTCGACCATTTCGAGACTTCTCGTCATGTCCGTGATCATATCTGGGACTCCGAACTACCTTCGGTACATCAAAACACATAAACCCATATTACTGATCGTCACCGAACTTTAAGCGTGTGGACCCTACGGGTTCGAGAACTATGTAGACATGACCGAGACTCGTCTCCAGTCAATAACCAATAGCGGAACCTGGATGCTCATATTGGTTCCTACATATTCTATGAAGATCTTTACCGGTCAAACCGCATAACAACATACGTTGTTCCCTTTGTCATCGGTATGTTACTTGCCCGAGATTTGATCGTCGGTATCCTTATACCTAGTTCAATCTTGTTATCGGCAAGTCTCTGTACTCGTTCCGTAATGCATCATCCCGCAACTAACTCATTAGTCACAATGCTTGCAAGGCTTATAGTGATGTGCATTACCGAGAGGGCCCAGAGATACCTCTCCGACAATTGGAGTGACAAATCCTAATCTCGATCTATGCCAACTCAACAAGTACCATCGGAGACACCTGTAGAGCACCTTTATAATCACCCAGTTACGTTGTGACGTTTGGTAGCACACAAAGTGTTCTTCCGGTACTCGAGAGTTGCATAATCTCATAGTCATAGGAACATGTATAAGTCATGAAGAAAGCAATAGCAACAAACTAAACGATCATCGTGCTAAGCTAACAGATGGGTCAAGTCAATCACATCATTCTCTAATGATGTGATCCCGTTAATCAAATGACAACTCATGTCTATGGTTAGGAAACATAACCATCATTGATTCAATGAGCTAGTTAAGTATAGGCAAACTAGTGACACTCTGTTTATCTATGTATTCACACATGTACTAAGTTTCCGGTTAATACAATTCTAGCATGGATAATAAACATTTATCACGATATAAGGAAATATAAATAACAACTTTATTATTGCCTCTAGGGCATATTTCCTTCAGCCTTGACCATATCACATCACAACATGCCCTGCAAAAACAAGTTAGACATCCTCTACTTTGTTGTTGCAAGTTTTACTGGCTGCTATGGGCTTCTAGCAAGAACCGTTCTTACCTACGCATCAAAACCACAACGATTTTTCGTCAAGTGTGCTGTTTTAACCTTCAACAAGGACCGGCCGTAGTCAAACTCGATTCAGCTAAAGTTGGAGAAACAGACACCCGCTAGCCACCTGTGTGTGAAGCACGTCGGTAGAACCAGTCTCATGAACACGTTCATGTAATGTCGGTCCGGGCCGCTTCATCCAACAATACCGCCGACTCAAAGTAAGATGTTGGTGGTAAGAAGTATGACTATTATCGCCCACAACTCTTCGTGTTCTACTCGTGCATATCATCTATGCATAAACCTGGCTCAGATGCCACTGTTGGGGAACGTAGCATGCAATTTCAAAAAAATTCGTACGATCACGCAAGATCTATCTAGGAGATGCATAGTAACGAGATGGGGAGAGTGTGTCCACGTACCCTCGTAGATCGAAAGTGGAAGCGTTAGGTTAACGCGGTTGATGTAGTCGAACGTCTTCACGATCCAACCGATCCAAGTACCAAACGTACGACCCCTTCGTGTTTAGCACGCGTCCAGCTCGATGATGTCCCTCGAACTCTTGATCCAGTAGAGGGTCGAGGGAGAGTTCCGTCAGCACGACGGCGTGGCGATGGTGATGGTGATGTGATCCGCGCAGGGCTTCGCCTAAGCACTACGACGCTATGACCGGAGGAGTAAACTGCGTAGGGGGCACTGCACACGACTAAGAGAACTCTTGGTGTGCCTTTGGGGTCCCCCTGCCCACGTATATAAAGGAGGGGGAGAGAGGCCGGCGGCCAGGAGGGGCGCGCCATGGGGGGAGTCCTACTTGGACTCCTAGTCCAAGTAGGATTCGCCCCCCTTTCCTTTCTTCCACCGGAGGGAATAGGAAGGAGAGGGAGAGGGAAAGGGAAGGGGGCGCGCCACCCCCGCGGGCTTCCCTCTCTCTCCCTTAGGCCCATGTTGGCCCAACACTTCCCCGGGGGTTCCGGTAACCCCTCGGTACTCCGGTGAAATACCCGAATCACTCGGAACCATTCCGATGTCCAAATACAACCTTCCAATATATGAATCTTTACCTCTTGACTATTTCGAGACTCCTCGTCATGTCTGTGATCTCATCCGGGACTCCGAACAAACTTCGATGACCAAAACACATAACTCATAATACAAATCGTCATCGAACGTTAAGCGTGTGGGCCCTACGGGTTCGGGAACTATGTAGACATGACCGAGACACATCTCCGGTCAATAACCAATAGCGGAACCTGGATGCTCATATTGGTTCCTACATATTCTACGAAGATCTTTATCGGTCAAACCGCATAACAACATACGCCATGCCCTTTGTCATAGGTATGTTAGTTTCCCGAGATTCGATCGTCGGTATCATCATACCTAGTTCAATCTCGTTACTGACAAGTCTCTTTACTCGTTCCGTAATGCATCATCCCACAACTAACTCATTAGTCTCATTGCTTGCAAGGCTTATAGTGATGTGTATTACCGAGAGGGCCCAGAGATACCTCTCCGAAACACAAAGTGACAAATCCTAATCTTGATATATGCCAACTCAACAAACACCTTTGGAGACACTTGTAGATCATCTTTATAATCACCCGGTTACGTTGTGACGTTTGATAGCACACAAAGTGTTCCTCCGGTATTCGTGAGTTGCATAATCTCATAGTCAGAGGAATATGTATAAGTCATGAAGAAAGCAATAGCAATAAAACTAAATGATCATAATGCTAAGCTAAAGGATGGGTCTTGTCCATCACATCATTCTCTAATGATGGATCTCGTTAATCAAATGACAACACATGTTTATGGTCAGGAAACTTAACCATCTTTGATTAATGAGCTAGTCAAGTAGAAGCATACTAGGTACACTCTGTTTTGTCTATGTATTCACACATGTACTAAGTTTCCGTTTAATACAATTCTAGCATGAATAATAAATATTTATCATGATATAAGGAAATATAAAAAATAAATTTATTATTATCTCTAGGGCATATTTCCTTCAGGACGTGGCTGAGCGGTCGAGCCCGATGGCGTGTGACTCTGCGACCACGAGAGCTTCCCTGGCCATCCGGGCATGGTGCCTCGCGTGACATGCATGACGGTCACGCTTCGCGTCCGTAGCGTGCTTGCCATACACCATGCCAACATTTACCTTCGGCTCGGGGACGACACGCCACTGAAGGGATTGCACCATCTCTTATAACTCTTTTGAGATCATAATGTGACGATACGTTTGCACATATATAAAGTTTGCAAGTTTATTGCATTGGTGAATTTTTATGTGACATATAATGTTATGTGAGTGCAAATTAGATTAGTACAAAATGATTCAATATCTTACTTCTTTGAGAGAGATTAGCATTGATGATGACTATGGCCCTGTTTGGTTACAGAGACCAGACTAGAAAGAGTCCCTTTTAATCCCTACTATGTAACCAAACATGAGGGTCTTTTTCTTTAGGGACTAGAAAAAGACTCTACTGGAGGGTCTTTTTTCTTTAGTCCCTGGGACTAAAAAAAGTCTAGTCCCTTGCAACCAAACACCCCCTAACTCTATCCGTTAAGAAGGATAGTGACAAACAATTTGGTTTACTAAATCCCTCCGTTTCTAAATATTTGTCTTTTTAGAGATTTCAAATGAAATACCACATACGGATGTATATAGACATATTTTAGAATGCAAATTCACTCATTTTGCTCCATATGTAGTCACTTGTTGAAATATCTAGAAAGACAAATATTTAGAAAAGAAGGGAGTACATAAGTGCAATGTGAGACCTTCATGTAATTTTCATTATGTTTGAGGTGTCTTTTACTTCTGATGAACTTTTGTAATAGATCAAGATATTTTTCGCAACAATAAATAAATTACAGTGATACATCGATTACTTATTTTATACTTAAACTAGGTATATTCCAGTTGCCATGAAGGTCAAATATTTTTTCTATAACACGCTAAAAGGACCATACGAGAGGGAAATGCATTGGAGCTGTCAGGTGTCACACACCCTATATGAATATAATATTAGAAAAACCAACTTTTTTAAAAAAATTCCGAAATCTTGGCATATCAAACATGGTGCCCATTCTACCCCGCATTTTAGTTTTGTGAGGAATGGACACCCATAATATCCGTGACGAAGAAAATACATCATCCATGTTTGATTTTCAAAAAATTCATTTTTTAAATTTCCTAGTATTTTATAATACTTATATTAATATAGGGGTGTGTGGCACCCCATACAAGGAAATTAGAAAAAAAAACTGATTTTTTTCAAAATCAAACATGGGTGCTGTAGCCGTGTTGGGGCATGTAATCAACGGTTGGGGGCATGTTCCTTGGGGGCCAAGGTTCTTTGGTACCTTGGCGTGGCCGTGTGGGCTACATCAATCAACCAAAAATCAAGCACGCGGTGAGCTGTACGCGGCAGATCCGTCGTGTGCGCCACCACGTTCACACGGCTGCATCCAGGAGACGTGTCCAGTTCAGCACTCCTGGAAAATACCAAATAAATCCAGCTCGCACACCTGCAGTAATAAAAAAACATAATAATGCTCTTGCCAGAACAATACAAGGAAATAAAATACTCGTGCGGAAAAGGGCCGTGAGGCGGGGCGCCGGGGCCCAACTACCCAACCCAAACCCAAAGCCCACGGGAGCCATCACAGTGGAGAAAGAGAAACCCTACTCGTCCCCCGCAGAGAGAGAGAGAGAGAGAGAGAGAGAGACGAGACGCGAGACGAGAGAGGGGAACGAGTCGAGCCGCGCGCCGCTTCCGTCGGGGACCAATATAAGCCGGCTTTCTCTCTCCTTCTCCCCACAGCCCACCAAACCCTCGCTCTTCCCACCGCAGGAAAGAGCTCCTCTCCCCTCCCCACCCCCACCGCCTCCGCCGACGAACCGATCGAATCCGGGACCCCGATCTCGGATTCGCTCGGCAGATCAGCGAGCACCAGCCCCCAAGCCCCCGGATCGCACTTCGTCCTCCCCACCGCGCGCTTCAGGTAACGTCTCCGGGGAGATCTCCCCTCCGCTTCTTTTTTCTCCCCGTGTGGTCGGCGGCGTTCGGTCGTGCTCGATCGATCTGGGCTGGGCCGTGTCTGGCTTCGTACTGGATCGATCTGGGTATGGTTAGTTCCGTTGTGGTACTGGATCTGGGGGACAGTCGGCGGGAGGGGAAGTTTTTTCCCCGGGCGTTTGCGGGAGGGGATCGATCTCGAGATTCAGCGATTTAGGTTCCGCAGCCTCGGTCTCAGAGAATTTTTTAGCTTCATGCGCGATTTAGTTTCCTGCTAGTTTAGCCTTGTCTAGTGGGTTAGACAGATTTAGGCTAGGCTCTTGATGATGATTTCGTTTTACACGTCTAATGGTGTGCGCTGCGTACTGTGGACTGGGGGACTGTGCATGCTTTGCTTCGTTTGGTTAGGTACACTGTTTACTTTTGTTAGTTGTGACCGGTGTGAACCAGTACCTGGGAACAAACGTCTTGAGTAGTGTTCTGTGTCCCATAATGGGTGAAGGAAGAATCGTGGGAAGTACATGTACTTGTTGAACTTGAGTGCTAGGTTCTATTGGCGTGCTTTTGATGCCTATAATTATCGCATGTGCATGTGCTCCTTCAGAGTTAGGTACACTGTTTGTGTTGTTAGTTGTGATCTATCATCTATGTGAACTACACAAACATGTTGAGGCCTCTTTTGGTTCATAGGATAGGATTATCGTATGAATAGGAATTTTGTAGGAAACGAGATGACATGTATCTCAAATCCTATGAGTAGGAATAGGAAATGAGATGTCATTTGGTTGACACCAAAGGAATTTTTCCATTGAGTCTAGGCTCATTTTTATTTTCCTATGAAATGTGGAGGATAGGAACCAATCCTATGTAGGAATAGGAATCCATTCCTATGAACCAAAGGGCTCTAAAGGAAAAAATCCTATAAGAATCCTATCCTCTAGAATTCCTATGAAATTCCTTAAAACCAAAGGAGGCCTGAGAGTAGTGTCAGGAATCACGGAAAGCTATTGGCTTGCTTTTTTTTTGCCTCCAGTTATTGCTGGCCATGTGTCCTGCATACTGCTAAACTGACCTAGTTTGTAAAGTTCGCATGGTTATTTCGAGGTGCAATCTTGTTAATTTGACTTCTTTCTTTTCCTGTTCGAATAGAACATCATCTGGGATTTGTGTCCACTTAAGTGGGATAGTCTAATGCTATTATGTATGCAATCAATGGTTGTTTGGTACCAAAATTCCTGCCACTGCTTTCTGTTAACATGCTCCTGTTTTTGTTCAATACAGCCATGGCAGGAATGGCACCAGAGGGTTCGCAGTTTGATGCTAAGCAGTATGACAGCAAGATGACCGAGTTACTGTAAGTCAACTCTACCAATTTATTGTCTCAGCCTTTGGGGGCCATTTTAAGCTCTCCTTTTTTGCTCAACAGATTGCATGATTATGAATATGCAGGAACCAAGGTGACACTGGGGAGTTTTTCACCTCGTATGATGAGGTGCATGAAAGTTTTGATGACATGGGTCTCCAAGAGAACCTTCTTAGAGGCATCTACGCATATGGTATACTTCCATCAGTTTGCAATCTCATATTCCATAGCCCTTGATAGCAGTCTGTTTTAATCTACACGATCTGCCTTTCTTCTGTATAAACCATTTTCTGTGTGATGGGAGGACTACCGAGTCTTCTTGCTTTATGTGGAGCAAACATTTCATGTTTGTATATTCCTAAGCAAATGTCACAAAGTGAGCCCCCTGATGTTGAGGTTTCCCTAGGGTTTCCTCTACCAGATGGTAGTCTCATATTCCATCGCCCTTGATAGCAGCATAGCGGCAGTTAAACTTTGGGAATTGCCATGAGACGCACATCTGTTATTGTGTGCATTTTGTTTCATACACATTCTTATGCCTTGTTGGTAATGGATTGCATGTTTCAGTTTGGTTATTGTGCTTATTTTCTGTATAAAAACCATATTCTGTGTGATGGAGGACATCCTAGTCTTCTTGCTTCTATGTGGAGCAAACTTTCCATGTTTGTATATTCCTAATCAAACGTCACAAAGTGAGCCCCCCTGATGTTGAGGTTCCTCTGGGGTTTCCTCCACCAGTTGGCTGTCTCATATTCCATCACCCTTGATAGCACCATTGTTGCACTTAAACTTTGGGAATTGCCACGAGACACACATCTGTTTTGTGTGCATTTCATTTCAAACGCATTCCATCTGTTTTGTTTTGCACGTTGTGCTATTTCTGTATGAGAACTACTTTCTGTGTGATGGGAGGACATCCAAGTCCTCTTGCTTTACTTGGAGCGAACTTTCCATGTTTGTATATTCCCAAGCAAACGTCACAAAGTGAGCCTTCTGATGTTGAGGTTCCCCTCGGGTTTCCTCCACCAGATGGCAGTCTCATATTCCATCGCCCTTGATAGCAGCATTGCTGCAGTTAAACTTTGGGAATTGCCATGAGATGCACATCTTTTATCATGTTTTTCATTTCAAATGCATCCTTGTGCCTTGTTGCTAATGTGTTACATGTTTTTTTTCTGTATAAGAACCAACTTTTGTAATGTGAGGATGAGTTTTGCTTTCCTTTGACACTCTTAAACAATATAGTTTGGTCATCTTACAAATACAAACACTTCTATTTGTAGGTTTTGAGAAGCCATCAGCCATTCAGCAAAGAGGAATTGTTCCCTTCTGTAAGGGTCTTGATGTGATTCAGCAAGCTCAGTCTGGAACAGGAAAAACTGCCACCTTCTGTTCTGGAATCTTGCAGCAGCTTGACTATGGATTGGTTGAGTGCCAGGCATTGGTCCTTGCTCCAACCCGTGAGCTTGCACAGCAGATTGAGAAGGTCATGCGTGCTCTTGGTGACTACTTAGGCGTCAAGGTGCATGCTTGTGTTGGTGGAACTTCTGTTCGTGAGGACCAAAGGATTCTTGCCAGTGGGGTGCATGTTGTTGTTGGCACACCTGGTCGTGTGTTTGATATGTTGCGCAGGCAATCCCTCCGCCCAGATAACATCAAGATGTTTGTGTTGGATGAAGCTGATGAGATGCTTTCACGTGGTTTCAAGGATCAGGTCTACTTACACATAATTACTTAGAATTCTGCAGATTGTTTTTACTATGTGTCTTTAAAACTTAGAAGCTTCTGTGTGCACATGTTCATTCACATGTGATATTATTTACATGTTACTATTTCTATGGTATAGCTGCAACTTGCTTCTTCATCATTTATACTAGTCTATTCCTCTGTCCCAAAATAAGTGTCAACTTTGTAACTTAGTTCAAAATTGTACTAAGGCTGAGACACTTATTTTAGGATGGAGGGAGTACATTTTACATTCTAAATGTAGAGACTATTTGTCTTTTACATGCATCATTATTTATAATATTTTACTTAATTACTATTGATACTCCAATTTATATTTTTTCTATGATTTGTACACCAATTACTAACTGTTGTACATCATGTTGCTTAATTAGCTAACTAACAGGCGACTATCTGTTGCAGATCTATGATATCTTCCAGCTTCTTCCATCAAAGATTCAGGTTGGGGTGTTCTCTGCTACCATGCCTCCTGAGGCCCTTGAGATTACCCGCAAGTTCATGAACAAGCCCGTGAGGATTCTCGTCAAGAGAGATGAGCTTACCCTTGAGGGTATCAAGCAGTTCTATGTCAATGTGGAGAAGGAAGAGTGGAAGCTGGATACACTCTGTGACCTGTACGAGACCTTGGCAATTACCCAGAGTGTCATCTTTGTGAACACCCGCCGCAAGGTGGACTGGCTCACCGACAAGATGAGGGGAAGGGACCACACTGTCTCTGCCACGCACGGAGACATGGACCAGAACACTAGGGACATCATCATGAGGGAGTTCAGATCTGGATCTTCTCGTGTGCTCATCACCACTGACCTGCTGGCCCGTGGTATTGATGTGCAGCAAGTCTCCCTTGTCATCAACTACGACCTGCCAACTCAGCCCGAGAACTACCTCCATCGCATTGGTCGTAGTGGTCGGTTCGGGAGGAAGGGAGTTGCCATCAACTTTGTCACCCGTGAAGATGAGAGGATGCTGTTCGACATCCAGAAGTTCTACAACGTGGTCATTGAGGAGCTCCCGGCCAATGTCGCTGACCTGCTCTAGATTATATCTTAGGAATGCAGTAAGGTGCTTGATAAAGTTCGTTTTTGTTGAATATCTCCCAACTCTCAGTTTTGGAGTGGTAAGGTCTGGGTCTGTTTGAATCGTCGTTAAGGATGGTCTGAGTTTTTCTTGTTATGCAATGTCCGGAAATTTTTGTAGTGCGTAGGCTGTGCCATCTCCTGGGCTAGCTGGGATAGAGTAACTCTCATAAGTATTTTACTTTTCGTTGTGAAGTTATTTTATTGCGCATCTGTTTTTGCATGCTCGAGCTCACATCTTTTTCCTTCTATCATGTATGATCGAGTAAAATTGAAACAGCGTTGTTCTGTCGTAGCAGCAGCGATCGGCTAGCCTAGCATATGTTCAGTTTGAATTTGTGAAATTTAGGCTGTACAGAAAAACCAAAATTGTGGCCCAACGGCAAAAAAAAAAAAACGGCCTACCTGAAAATACATATTTGTTTTTTTTATTGTTTATGCCAACGTCACGCCAGATCAATGTGAACGGATCCTTCCCTCCGGGCGAGGCGTTGGCAGGATGGGGGAGTTGCTCTACGTGATGCTGAAGGGCAAAGTCGGTATCTATTGCTGCTGATATGGGGACTCACCTGAAGATTTGGATCACCTTATGCTGCTGTCATTAAAGACATCTTGTTCTAGTTTTTTTTAGAGTAGCAGCACTTTATTCAGAGCATTTACAGCCGGAGGTTGCAAATTTGGGCCCTCAAATGCCCGCGGACGTGTCCGTGGGCAATGATCGGGTGTGCCTTAAATTTTATAATTTACAACCACATATCCTATTTTCAAAATATCTGTTACATGCAGGGCCATGTATGTCGATCATCCCGTCCGTCTTGCCGCCTGGACATCGAAAATTGCTCATACTTAACATTTTCACATCCGTATTAGTCGCACCTCGTCGAGTGATGAGCTAGTCGACCAGCTTAAATATTCGAGTCGTCCAAACAGGATAAGCTTCTGACATCATTGCATTCTTTATTAAGGATATGGACTCTTATTATGAATCTTCTATCTTTATCACATAAAAGATTCATAGTTAAGGTCTATCTCCTTCACATTGGGAACATTAGGGTCAGCTGTTTTGGATTACTATGTGTCTTTGCATCAAAATAAAATAAAAATTTACTGTCATTGCAGTAGAGGTATCAACATATATGATACAAACAAACTTAACACTCGATGAACAATCATCAGTCCATGAAATGCAATCTAATGTCAAATTTATCTCGAGAATTGATAGACCTACATAACAACACCAAGCTTGCCGCCATCCGCTGGCGCAACTATTCAAGCCGGGCGGCGTCTGCCTCGCCTGGCGACGTGGGAATAAAATTGGTTGCACCAATGAGAGTGGGAGGAGTTTCGGGCGCTGCAGGTGGGACCGTTGACCTGCAGCAGGGTCAGCGGGCGTGCCTGGGCGCCCCATCTCCGCCTCATATTTGGGCTGGATATGAGAGATGTCGATCAGCCCGTGCATTTGAGGCCCGTTTAAGGCGCCCGTCTGGGTTAGATTTTCGCGACCGAGCAGTGACTGGGCGACCCGCTCGAGCGTATGAGATGAGTTTGAGAGGTCCGATTGTAGATGCTCTTACACCACGATAGATTTGACTCGGAGTATGCTCACAGCTACGAGCAATTGTGTGCTAGTACATTCAACAAATGTTTTACATGAATAAAAGAGCAAGCTTGAAAACCTACTGCCGGAGATTCAATGTCAGCAATCATCGTACCTACTGTAGATCGATCCCTGAAGGCAACACCAAGTCTTTGGACCAAAGAGAGACAGTTAGAGGCTAGGATTATTTTAGAGAAACCCTCATCACGGGCAAGGGCAAGGGCATGGTGGCAAGCCAAAGCCTAAGCAAGTTCAGGCATCATGATCCCTTCAGACTGCTTATTACAGGCCAACAAGCATTTTCCGTTGTGGTTCCGTATCACAATGCCGATTCCCATCCTTTGAGAGCTCGAGAACAGTGCAACATCCACGTTAATAATGACTGATCCTTTCGCTGTTGGAGTCCATAGAGCCACTGACAGAGGACTCACGCCTAGAGGTCGAACTAGTTTTGGAAAAATGATGCACAATCAGATTCAAATAAGCTTTAATCTTCTCAGCCACCCTACAACAAAGCAACACAGTAGCATTGTTGCGAGCATCATTTCTAGCCTCTCAAATGTGCCAAGCTGTTACAGCAAGAACCGTACCTGAAAGGGAGGAACCTCGATCAAGGAAGTCAAAAATCCATTGCTTGGCGTTGACAAGTTTCTTCCTGCACAATTGGAGGGAATAGGTCTCCTTCACCAACTTCCAGACTTCACGAGCAAACGGGCAAAAGAGAAGTAGATGCTCCACCCTCTCCACCCTACCATAGAAACAACAACCATCCTCCTTAACAATATGGCATCGCTGAGAAATTCTCCAAAGGACAATTTTCATCTTCCGAGGAGCCTTGATGGCCCATAGCGCTTTCCAGTGCTTCTCCTCAGAACGAAGGTTGGAGCTGAGCCCCCTGCCATCCACACTAAGGTCTTTACAGAAGACAAAAGACTTGGCCAAATTATACACAGTTAACCATGTAGATCCCAAACTTATTGTGTGGCCACACGGCAAAGTCATCAGCTCCATGTTGACTGATAGAGAGATGGAGAATTTCATTCGCCACCCAGTCATCAAAACAGCCCCGCACCACTTCCACATCCCAGGATTTGAGGTCCTTAGACAAAAGAAAATTCACCCTTGTGTCCTCAGGGGTTTGTATAAGTGGTCTGTGACGCCCCCGATTCAATCGTACACTAATCATACACGCAAACGTGTACGATCAAGATCAGGGACTCACGGGAAGATATCACAACACAACTCTACAAATAAAATAAGTCATACAAGCATCATATTACAAGCTAGGGGTCTCGAAGGCTCGAATACAAGAGCTCGATCATAGACGAGTCAGCGGAAGCAACAATATCTGAGTACAGACATAAGTTAAACTAGTTTGCCTTAATAAGGCTAGCACAAACTGTGATACAGATCGAAAGAGGCGCATACCTCCTGCCTGGGATCCTCCTAAACTACTCCTGGTCATCGCCAGCGGGCTGCACGTAGTAGTAGGCACCTCCCGAGTAGTAGTAGTCGTCATCGACAGTGGTGTCTGGCTCCTGAACTCCATCGTCTGGTCGCAGCAATCGGGTATAGGAAGAGGAAAAAGGGGGGGGGGGGCAAAGCAACCGTGAGTACTCAACCAAAGTACTCGCAAGCAAGGAGCTACACTACATATGTATGCATTGATATCAAATGGATTAAGGGTATCATATGTGGACTGAACTGCAGAACGCCGGAATAAGGGGGGATAGCTAATCCTTTCGAAGACTACGCTTCTGGTAACCTCCATCTTGCAGCAGGAGAAGAGAGTAGATGATAAGTTCACCAAGTAACATCACATAACATA
Organism: Triticum aestivum; assembly: GCF_018294505.1. Lineage (NCBI taxonomy): Eukaryota > Viridiplantae > Streptophyta > Magnoliopsida > Poales > Poaceae > Triticum > Triticum aestivum. The sequence goes on from NC_057809.1 coordinate 89,032,785, forward strand.
ATTCTAACCGATGATCCTTCCCTCGTCGCCCTGTGAGAAAGCGACCACCGATTGTATCTGGCACTTGGAAGGGTGTGTTTTATTAAGTATCCGGTTCTAGTTGTCATAAGGTCAAGGTACAACTCCAAGTCGTCCTGTTACCGAAGATCACGGCTATTCGAATAGATTAACTTCTCTGCAGGGGTGCACCACATTTCCCAACACGCTTGATCCCCTTTGTCTGGACACACTTTTCTGGGTCATGCCCGGCCTCGGAAGATCAACACGTCGCAGCCCTACCTAGACACAACAGAGAGGTCAGCACGCCGGTCTAAATCCTATGGCGCAGGGGTCTGGGCCCATCGCCCATTGCACACCTGCACGTTGCGAGGGCGGCCGGAGAGCAGACCTAGCAACCTCCATTACAAAGGAAGTTGCGTTACGCGGTCCAACCCGGTGCGTGCAGCTCAGTCGCTGACGTCACGAAGGCTTCGGCTGATACCACAACATCGAGTGCCCATAACTGTCCCCGCGTAGAAGGTTAGTGCATATAGGCCAGTGGCCAGACTCAGATCAAATACCAAGATCTCATTAAATGTGTTATCTTGAAATAACCGCGAATGCCGACCAGGGCCAGGCCCACCTCTCTCCTAGGTGGTCTCAACCTGCCCTGTCGCTTCGCCACAAAGATCCACACAAAGGGCCGTTGGGACAAAGGTCCTTTCAGCCCCCAATCCGTGAATCACTCGCGGGTGCTCCACGAGCCGACCCGACTTTAATCACCACAAGTATCATATATTAAGTATAAGTATATACCCGTGACCAGATTCCAAGTGATCACGGCCCGATAGTATAGCATGGCAGACAGACAAGAATGTAGGGCCACTGATGATAATCTAGCATCCTATACTAAGCATTTAGGATTGCAGGTAAGGTATCAACAGTTGTAGCAACAATGGCAGGCTATGCATCAGGATAGGATCATGAGGGCGCGCCACTATGCGAGACGACAAACATCATGCCGGATACAGTAAAAGTAAATTCGGCCGGGCCGAACACAGCGGGCAAGACCCATTCGAGATGCGTTGCGATATAGCCCAATACAGAGGCGCCGCACACCCTTTATGCTTCACAGACGAAGTAATGGATCATCAAATCCCAGAAGGTTTCAAACCTGTAAATATTGAAACATACGACGGCACTACAGATCCTGCGGTATGGATCGAGGATTTCCTCCTCCACATCCACATGGCCCGCGGTGATGACTTACACGCCATCAAATACCTCCCACTAAAGCTCAAAGGACCAGCGCGGCATTGGCTTAACAGCTTGCCAGCAGATTTCATTAGCTGTTGGGAAGATCTGGAAGCCGCATTCCTCGACAACTTTCAAGGCACTTATGTGCGGCCACTAGATGCCGATGACTTGAGCCACATAATTCAACAGCCAGAAGAGTCGGCCAGACAATTCTGGACTCGGTTCCTTACAAAGAAAAATCAAATCGTCAACTATCCGGATGCAGAGGCCTTAGCGGCTTTCAAACACAACATCCATGACGAGTGGCTAGCCCGGCACCTTGGTCAGGAAAAGCCGAAATCTATGGCAGTCCTCACGACACTCATGACCCACTTTTGTGCGGGAGAAGACAGCTGGCTGGCTCGCAGCAATAACATGTCAAAAAACCATGGTACTTCGGATACCAAGGACGGCAATAACAGGTCATGTCGCAACAAACATAAGCGCCGTATTAACAACGATAATACTGAAGACATGGCAGTCAATGCCGGATTCAAAGGCTCTAAACCCGGTCAGTGGAAAAAGCCATTTAAACAAAGTATGCCGGGCCCGTCCAGTTTGGACCGCATACTCGATCGCTCGTGCCAAATACACGGCACCCCCGACAAGCCAGCCAACCACACCAATAGGGATTGTTGGGTATTCAAGCAGGCCGGCAAGTTAATTGCCGAAAACAAAGATAAGGGGCCACATAGCGATGACGAGGAAGAGACCCGGCAGCCGAACACCGAAGGACAGAAGAGGTTCCCCCCACAAGTGCGGACGGTGAACATGATATATGCAACGCACACCCCAAACGGGAACGGAAGCGTGCGCTCAGGGACGTATATGCGTTGGAGCCAGTCGCCCCAAAGTTCAACCCATGGTCCTCCTGTCCGATCACCTTCGATCGCAGGGACCACCCCACTAGTATCCGTCATGGCGGATTTGCCGCACTGGTCCTAGACCCAATCATTGACGGATTTCACCTCACTCGAGTCCTTATGGATGGCGGCAGTAGCCTGAACCTGCTTTATCAGGACACAATGCACAAAGTGGGTATAGAACCCTCAAGGATCAAACCCACAAAAACGACCTTTAAAGGCGTCATTCCAGGTGTAGAGGCCCATTGCACAGGCTCAATTACACTGGAAGTGGTCTTTGGATCCCCGGATAACTTCCAAAGCGAAGAGTTAATCTTCGACACCGTCCCGTTCGCAGTGGTTATCATGCACTGCTCGGGCGAACCGCATTTGCTAGATTCAATGCGGTACCGCATTATGCATACCTCAAGCTCAAGATGCCAGGACCTCGCGGAGTTATTACTGTAAATGGAAACACAGAACGCTCTCTCCGAACAGAGGAGCACACCGCGGCCCTCGCGGCGGAAGCGTAAAGCAGCCTCTCAAGGCAATCTACCAGTTTGGCATTTCAAAACCCGGACACCTCCAAGCGCGCTCGGAGTAATCGGCAATTAGACCGCCTGGCGCTATCTAAGCTCGCATAGCAATGCGGCCCCACCCCAATCCCAGCCAAACGGCGACATCCGTGCCACGCTTACATAATTACGCATTAAAAATAACATGGGCGCAGGTGGGGAGGGGGGCACAAATGCAGCACGCCCCAAGACGCGGCTTAAACCGCACTAGGGGCTTCCCGCTTTGTTATTTTTTCTCTTTTTCAGGACTTTAATCTCTGGAAACCCTGTCCGGCAGCACTATTGCCGAACACATGATGCAGCAACCAAGGAGGCAGAAAGCTACGTCACACCATGGAATTCCCAGGTGGATTACAGTAATGAGCAAAATATTTAAATTTAGTACTATTCCTCAGCCTGCCCTTGGAAGGGACACAGTCCTACTCTTTGCTTATCGCACTATCTGTATCATTCTGCTTTAACGCACATTTTTGAATAAACAAATGCATAGCACTACGACTATTATTGCATTCTTGTTATATATATATATATGTGTGTGTGTGTGTGTTCATTAATGACGCCTTGCAACCGTACACTTTGGTATGACCAATACACCAGGGGCTTACGTACCCCACCATATGGTGTGAAAAGTCCGAACACTTTCACAAGTGCGACACCCCGAACTTATAGCATTATATGCATCCGCTCCGAATCATGTCTTTGGTCAAATGTTGGGTTTGCCTGACTCCTATGTTTTGGTATCTTACGTTCCGCTCTATCGGCTAAGGTAGCGCTAGGAGAACTACCGCGATTGTGCCCCGGTTCTACCGGGCTTAGCATCTCAGTAGAGAAAGCTAAAACTGACTGTCATGATAAGGCGAGAGACTGGTCGCTGTTCGGCGAGGTTTTCGAGTCCCTAAAGACTTATGCCGCTTAAGGCGAGGGGCCGGCCCTGTCCGGCTTAAAGGCGTGTATCACGCCCTGAATTCGGCCTTCCGAATACCAGGGGCTTCGCCGAAATTTAAAATTATAGAATTCTATGGCTAAGTGAGAGTGATAAAGCATTATTAGTCCGGTTGCCTTGCTCGCTGTGCTGAGCACCTCCCTCGAAGTACCCAAACATGGGAACAAGAGTGCTCAGGTTTATCCCGAACACCCCAGCACTCGTGGCATGGGGGCAGAAGCCGAGGACTAGCCATCTCTCAAATTGGATAAATGTCCAAACAGAAGGCAATATTTTAAATTCAAACAAGCGTTGCATAGCGCATATGAAACAAGTTTTCATAAATACAGGATAAAACGAGCAAGTCTCACTCAAATATTACATCTTTAGAACACTCATCCGCTATAAGACGGGCACCCGGCAGAACACCCTCGTAGTACATCTCGGGGTGGCGGTGCTCCTTGCCCTCCGGCGGCCCTTCCTTGACCAGCTTCACGGCGTCAAGCTTGACCCACTGCAATTTCACACGGGCGAAAGCCCGGCGTGCACCTTCAATGCAGATGGATCACTTGACAACCTCTAGCCGCGGGCAGGCATCCACAAGCCGCCTCACCAGGTCGAAGAAGTTGTTCGGAAGGGCGTCGCTAGGCCACAGCCGGACTATAAAGCCCTTCATGGCCTGTTCGGCCGCCTTATGTAGCTCGACCATCTGCTTCAGCTGGTCGCTCATTGGCACCGGGTGTTCGGCCTCAGTATACTGAGACCAGAACAGCTTCTCCGTTGAGCTTCCACCCTCGGCCTGGTAAAATTGTGCGGCATCGGACACGCTGCGGGGCAAATCTACGAATGCTCCTGGAGAGCTCCGGATTCGGGTAAGTAATCGGTAATTTACTTTTACATGCTTGCTTTGCATATAGAAAGCCTTACCCGCCGCTATCTTCTTCATTGCGTCGATCTCCTGGAGGGCCTTTTGGGCTTCATCCTTGGCACTTTTTACGCTCTTGAGGGCCCGCAACAAGCTCAGACTCTCGCGTCTTTGAGTCAAGCTCCAACACCTCATGCTTCGCCACGAGAGCCTGGAGCTCTTGCTGCACCTCGCCCACCCGAGCCTCATGCTTCTCTCGCTCGGTGCGCTCCTTGGCCGCTTTATCTTCGGCCTCGGACAACGCTTGCTTTAGGGTCACCACTTCGGTCGCGGCCCCTGGCAAATTGATGATAATCCTGTCATTTTGCAATCGCATTATTTTTATACATATACATAGACTAGGTACTACTTACCTTTATTCTCCTCGAGCTGCCTCTTGGTAAGGCCGAGCTCGTCCTGGGACCCTTTAAGGTCCTGCTTCAGTACGGCGACCTCCGCAGTCAGTGCAGCGAACGCCAGCAGCGAAGCCTGCATATGCATATTGACATACTTCTATTAGACTCCTGCGATATTGTTTGATCCTCTATTCGGCTTTTCTTTGTGAACACCGAACAGAGCATCAGGGGCTACTGTCTATGCGGTAATATTTTCCCTATACTTTAAACACTTACCTCAAAGCCTGTTAGAAGGCTGGCACAGGCTTCAGTCAATCCGCTCTTAGCAGACTGAACCTTCTGGATCACCGCACTCATAATAGTGCAGTGCTCCTCGTCGATGGAAGCGGTGCGAAGCGCTTCCAGCAGATTGTCCGGCGCCTCTGGATGGACAGAGGTCGCCGGTGCAGGCGTCTTGCCCCTCTTAGAAGGAGGCCGCCTGCCCAAGTCTGGAACCACTGGAGGTTCCGACGCGGTGTCCGGCCGAGGGCCGAGCCCGGAGCCCTCAGGGGCTTTGTCCCCTCTGCTCCCAGAGTACGGGAGGCCGCCTTGAGGCGCCTCCGGGACTGTCTCCCCTCGACCCGGTGCTTCATGAGACAGCACCTCGGCGTCGTCCGCAAGATGAGGGGAGGTGGTGGTCGGAACTGGATCGCTATCCATATCCGACGAGCCCAGGGAGCCTTCCGATGATACATCGATACTGGCTCGTGGTGGCCTGCATAATCATGTTCGGCGTTAGGGAAAGCAGTGCAGCAAAGGAATACTATGACTTACTCTGGTATCCGAATACTTACGACTTCCCCAGGGGCTTGGCCCTGGGTAGCCACTCATCTTCACTATCGGCGGCGGTGGTGGAGTAGTCCGTAGGAAGGGTCCGCCCTTTCTTGGACCCTCCGGCCTCCCTAGTTGGGGCGACCTTCCTTTTCTTGTCTCCCCCATCTGGGGGGGAGCATCCTCTTCTGCCTCCTCGTCTTCGGGGGAGGATTGCGCCGTAGAGTCCTCGGACAGTAAGTCCGGTGATGCCTAGCGTCGGGAACTCTTTCGGGTTCTCTTGGCCTTCTTGGTCTTCTCCGGCACCGTATAAGGAGCCGGAGTCAGCATCTTCATTAGAAGAGCGTTCGCTGGGCCGTTGGGCAAAGGATCCGGACAGTCGATCTGTCCGGCCGTCTCCTGCCAATCCTGTCAAAGGTACGGGAGTTTAGATCCCGCATGGAGCCAAGCTATGAAAAACATCTATCCTGTAAGAGGTAAAAGCAGCTTACCGCGCTGGCTTGGTGCTTCGTGCTGAATCCGCGATCTTCAGTAGTAGGAGGGGGGACCTCGGCGCACTTGAACATCACCCTCCAGGCATCTTCGTGAGTTGTGTCGAAGAGCCTGTTCAGAGTTCGGTGCTGCGCCGGGTCGAACTCCCACAAGTTGAAGGCCCGTTGTTGGCACGGGAGGATCCAGTGGATGAGCATAACTTGGACTACATTGACAAGTTTGATCTTCTTGTTCACCATGTTTTGAATGCATGTTTGGAGTCCGGTCAGCTCTTCCGAACTACCCCAGGACAGGCCCTTCTCTTGCCAGGAGGTGAGCCGTGTGGGGAAGCCAGATCGGAACTCAGGGGCCGCTACCCATGTAGGGTCACGCGGCTCGGTGATGTAGAACCATCCCGATTGCCACCCCTTTATTGTCTCCACAAAATAGCCCTCGAGCCATGTGACGTTGGGCATCTTGCCCACCATGGCGCCTCCGCACTCCGCCTGGCAGCCGCCCACTACCTTCGGCTTGACATTGAAAGTCTTTAGCCATAAGCCAAAGTGGGGCTTGATGCGGAGGAAGGCCTCGCATACGATGATAAACGCCGAGATGTTGAGGATGAAGTTCGGGGCCAGATCGTGGAAATCCAGGCCATAGTAGAACATGAGCCCCCGGACAAATGGGTGGAGAGGAAATCCCAGTCCGCGGAGGAAATGGGTGAGGAACACCACCCTCCCGTGGGGCCTGGGGGTGGGGATGAGCTGCCCCTCATCTGGGAGCCGGTGCGCGATGTCGTTGGGAGGTATCCGGCTCTCCTCAGCTTCTTGATGTCTCCCTCCATGACGGAGGAGACCATCCACTTGCCTCCTGCTCCGGACATGGATGGAGAAGGTTGAGGTGGGGAATGCGGACTTGGGCGCTGGAGCTCGAGTGCACGAAAACGGATGAGCAAAGGAGGAAGAAGGCATGGATGAAAAGGTATATCCTTATCCCCTTATATGGGCGGACGAAACTAAGCGTCCCCACTAGCCTGGTAAAACTCGCTGGTCCCCAAGCGCCATAATCGATGGCGCGGTTGGGTTACCCACACCCGTATTGATGAGAATCCCGTAATAAGGGGACATGATCTCTGCTTTGACAAGACGTGTCAAAAAACTGCCTCGCATTATGTGCGGGGCTAGTGAAAGGAAACGGTTCGAATAATCACCGGGCCGTGACGTAATGTCATGTTGCCAAAATAAGTCAGCAAATTGGATTTGTGAAATATTATTCTCTCTACGGTGGTATGTGGAACTTATTTTGTAGGGTCAGACACTATCCTTATATTCAAAATTCTTCCGTGGTGTATTCGGAGGCGGAACCCACCTTGCAATGCCGAAGACAATACTGCGCGCCGGACTCATCGTCATTGAAAGCCTGGTTCAGGGGCTACTGTGGGAGTCCTGGATTAAGGGGTCTCTGGACAGCCGGACTATCTCTATTGGCCGGACTGTTAGACTATGCAGATACAAGATTGAAGACTTCGTCTTGTGTCCGGATGGGACTCTACTTGGCATGGAAGGCAAGCTAGGCAATACGGATATGGATATCTCCTCCTTTGTAACCGACCTTGTGTAACCCTAGCCCTCTCCGGTGTCTATATAAACCGAAGGGTTTTAGTCCGTAGGACACAAGAACTACAACATACAATCAAACCATAGGCTAGCTTCCAGGGTTTAGCCTCTCTGATCTCGTGGTAGATCTACTCTTGTACTACCCATATCATCAATATTAATCAAGAAGGACGTAGGGTTTTACCTCCATCAAGAGGGCCCGAACCTGGGTAAAACATCGTGTCCCCTGCCTCCTGTTACCATCCGGCCTAGACGCACAGTTCGGGACCCCCTACCCGAGATCCGCCGGTTTTGACACCGACAACGACGGAGACGAGGCGACGCAGGGGGAGGAGGCGACGAGGGCGTCCGGCGAGGTGGCCGTTGGCGGCGAAGGCGGTGGGGTGCTGAGCGGCTTCGAGCGGCGACTCGAGGTATCGCGTCGGGGGCGAGGCAGTGAGGACCAGGCGACGACGTCAGAGCGATGGGGTCAGGGTTGGGCGATGATAGGGCAGCACCGGGCGGCGTGGTCGGGGTTGAGCCCCGATCCAGATCAGGGTGGGGGCGAGAGGGAGGAGAGAGTGGGGGGGAATCGTGCGGGGGCGGACTGGGGGTGCGATTAGGGTTCGGGTGCAGTGGGGGTGGGGGGTTATGGAGAGTGGGGGGCGGTTGGGCCGACCGGTTCATCGGCCAGCTGGGCCAGTTGGGCCATGGGGGCCTTTTCCTTTGTTTGTGTTTTTTTGTTAGTTTAGTTTTTCTCTTTTGTATTTTCTTTTCTTTTAGAACCTTTTCCATTTCTAATACCATTTAATGCAGACTAGCTTTATTAAACACAAAACTTAAACCTAAATTATTAATAGAAATTAGGTTACTGCCACGATTAGTTTGGTAGGTAATTAAGTTAGTCTAGTATTTTTATAATTCAAAAAGCATTTAGTTTATTGCTTTGATCACTGCTTTATTTATTTTAGGCCATTTAAATACTAAAAAAAGGTTGGCTCCACCACCAATATTAGTTAGGGATTATTTGCCACAAGACGAACATTTTAGTTTTGATATTTGAAAACTTTTTGTGTTTGACTTTATTTTAAATTTGAATCTGAATCGGTTTTGAACTAACACGAGATTAACAACAGTAACCGTGGTGACGTGGCATCATTTAACATGGGATTACTATAGCCTAATTATCCGGGCGTCACAATTCTCCTCCACTACAAGAAATCTCGTCCCGAGATTTAAGAGGTAGTGAAAGGGGGAAAGGTTTGGTAACGAATCTAGCGGGTCTTCTCATTCTGGCTTGCTCTTCTCGAAGAGGCCGGTCCAATACATTGATGTCTTCATTTCTCTGCTTCACATCATCATGATGAAGTTGGCATCCTTTCTTCGGGAACTCCATCGTATTTACGAAAGAATAAAGGGTGGGCATTCCGGGAGAACAGATCTCTGCAAGGTCGACTATCTGGTCGATAACATCGGGGAAGGTGGTGGAAAGTAACTCTCGAATTGAAACTTAAGAAGATGTCAAGAGCAAAGTAAGAAGGTGCAAAATAGAAGTTTCAAGCACATAGGCAATCGTTCGTTGCCTGATTACGAAATGTGAAAGGGGTTCAGAGCAATGGGAAAGTATTGCGTCTGATACCAGAATAGATCACTAGGAAGGTGGCCCGTGAATTACATACGAAGCCAAGCGGGTGGAATAACTTTGGAACAGGGGTGTACAGAAGAGTCAGGTTTCGATCATGTGGAACTATGGGTTATGGGCACACCATGTGGGTTAAAAGTAGGAGGAGCGGTGACATCTTGCATAGTCATGATAGCAAGGCATGTCAGAGGGTAGCCTGTCGATTATGACGGGAACAATGTCGGTACCAAGGGCGAGGGATGAAGAGAACCATCTTCCTGCTCATTGAACGAGGCGGACCAAAAGGCAAAGTTCTCGTCCATCGGTGGTTACTGGAATGTCCTCAACAATAGTAGCGGGGTCTTGCTGGCATAATTGCACACCGAGGTGTTTACATAAGTAGGAGAATATTACTCCTTAGATCATATAGACCACAAGAAACGTTAACCCAACAAATGGAAAGGAAAATATGATTACCAGATTAAACAGAACAATGGAAAGGAAAGTGTTTAAACACATATTTCAAGGGTATATCCTTCGGAAGGACAAGCATATCATGATATCCATGACAGGATATAATGTAGAAAACTCTTTAGGTAAGGTGACAGAAATTTCATGACAATTCCCATACAACGGTGTTTGGATAATTGAGCAAGAAAACATTTAGCATTGGGCTTCAAATGTTCTTGTCGAAAATCGGAGTACCACAGACATGCTTCGAGATAGCATTGACATGTTCTTCAATCAAAGGTCAGACTCTGGATACACGAAGGGATTCATCATTAAGCCAAGGAGAGGATGATGAGGTGGCTGATGGACTCAGCAATAATTCAACGGGGTATCCAAAAGGATGGATTTCCACAGTTATGTGAACAAGGATATAACATTTGTCGGATCAAATGATATAATGATGTATGCTCAAGGAAAAACATGCACAATTAAACATTAGTTGAAAAGGGTGCCCAAAGTATGGCCTTAGGTAGCATGATCAAATGTTAGAATGGTGATTCAGGGATCAATAGTCTAAGAATGAACATTCGACCATTAACTTCAAAGCAATAGGGTTGCTAGAAGGGCAGAATCCAAACAACACCGTCCACCTGTTGGTATCCCGGTTAGAACCAACACGGGGACCAAGAAAGAAAGGTGATGGTGAGAAGTATTACCTGTATCAAGAATCCTTAAGAGGTGATGAAATTCTCACGACTTTCTTGACATTAAAGATGGTAATACTCCAAGGTAAAGAAGAACAAATGCGGGATAGGAAGGAACTCAAGGTATAACACAAAACACGAACAAGTTTGTGTTGGAGGGAAGTCAATAAAGTGGTCGATGGTAACACAAATCATCAAGGGAAAGGATGGTATTTCTCATCATGAACTCAATTGATATCTTGGAAGATCTCGGAATGCTGATGATGATCACGACACATTTTTTGAGAGATTTCATGAATATGTAACCAATTGGTGATGACATCTAGTCAAACGAATGATAAGCGGAAGGTTACTGGAACCATGGTTACGGCACAAACTCGAAATCAAGCTTGCGGTTCAAGGCAAAATGATATGATGAGGAAAATCGACGTAAGCTTAGCTCATCGTCGAGAATTGTGCTCCGTGAAGAAGGACCAGGTAGCACAGTTAAAATTTAGCACAATGATGATATAGCCGATCAGGCTAGGAATGACTTAAATGATTATTAACTCGTAAGCAACAACAATTATTTAAGAGTTATTAAATTAGAGTGCAGACTCGATTCACTTATTGGTGTCCTCGGTTGACGACAACCCAGAACCCAGGAAAATTGGAATCAGTGAGAAATAATAGTTGATGAAGAACCCATAAGAAGTTATGCAGTTCTATGATATTCTTGAGATACCAGAGTGTAATACATGACGATAGATCAAAGCAAAGGCTGGTCGGGTGCAATGATCTGTAGAAGACAATTACTTCAACTTGTCCGAGAAATGGTATTTAAAGGATAACATGGTCGGAACCACGATTGAAAAAGGCCAGATCCCAGATATAAGATGGACTTATACCAAGGGAATAGTTAATTTAAGAGAAGCTTTAATGATAAGATCTACATCGTGTCCATGGGCATGAACACAAAGTTCAAGGTCGACTCCCACTTCTCAAATGCATAACCTTTCATTCACTTCTCACTTTCCATGAAGTTGTAGCGTTGAAATTTTATGTGACGAAAAGCCAGTAGAGTATAACCCGCATAACCTTCGGGGTCACACAAATTAGGGAAGGCATAGGTTCAACCCATCAGGGCATCTTAGGAACATATACCACAAACTATATGAGTAGTTAGCACAAGCTCGAAAGTAGAGCACGGTTGACAAGCATAGGATACAAGTCTCCGAAGGCAAAAGACACGATTTACCAAAAGGCATTATGTATCCGAGGAAAACTCACAAGGTTATTGAATATGAAGGACACTATCGGATAATATTCCAATAAGGGGTCTTGTGGTCTACAACGGAGCTGATGCAAGTATCGGTACTCTATCAGAGAAAGAAGGAACAAAGGGGCATCGGATTATAGAAACAACTGACTAATTCAAAGCTTAAAAGCAAAGGAATTATCATTTCCAAATCAAGGGATCAGAAGCCAACGGTCTGATTAAGAATGGATAAGTTGAATAGACTTAGGGCTACAATCGACAGCAATTTGATTGGTCGATAACCAACTCATGTTCAAAATGACATCTGAGCCGGAAAGATAATTTAGAAGGATCAACCGATGATTGTGTGCATTCGCACTAATGTTGAATCAATAGGATCAAAATGACGGTGTCAAAGGAGACTAATGAATATTGCCAGACATATGGGAAGCATCCATAATGCAAGCAAACAAGTATTTGCAGAGCAATAAGATGCTAAGGCCTTTTGGAGGATCGAATAGTATATCGAAGACTTTTATGAAACACCTGAACAACTGGGGATGAGCGGATACTCGATAAGGACGAGAAATTATCCGTAGGGGTATTCAGGTGGCACGGGACTACAAGGCAGTAGGCACAAACTATTCTCAAAACAATAGAGAGAATTTTGAGGTGTCTTATAATAACAAGATCATCTGGGGATGAATGTATGAATGATAAATGTAGGTAGTTATCCATAAGGATACATCGGTGGTAGGGAATTGTAAAAGCGATGGCACATAGTCTTGAGAGAACATAGTAGGGTGTCTTCGGAATCTTTTTGTGAAGCAAGCGATCATTAGGACCGAGGGGGTCTCCGGGAGAAAGTATTTACGAGAACCTAGAGTTAGAGTTAGAAAATTCTTTTTAACCCGAATAGAGGAGACATAAGAGTCCCAGAGTATAGGCCGAGGAATAAAAGATCCTAATACCACCCAATGGCGACGTGGGCCCGTAAGGCACACATCCATGTTAGTAAAAGTTTCGTAATGTCTAGACTCGACTTCGGCCAAGGAGTGTGGAAGGGGGATTCCTACAGGCAGTCGGCTCTGATACCAACTTGTGACGCCCCCGATTAAATCGTACACTAATCATACACGCAAACGTGTACGATCAAGATCAGAGACTCACAGGAAGATATCACAACACAACTCTACAAATAAAATAAGTCATACAAGCATCATATTACAAGCCAGGGGCCTCGAAGGCTTGAATACAAGAGCTCGATCATAGACGAGTCAGCGGAAGCAACAATATCTGAGTACAGACATAAGTTAAACTAGTTTGCCTTAATAAGGCTAGCACAAACTGGGATACAGATCGAAAGAGGCGCATGCCTCCTGCCTGGGATCCTCCTAAACTACTCCTGGTCATCGCCACCGGGCTGCATGTAGTAGTAGGCACCTCCCGAGTAGTAGTAGTCGTCATAGACAGTGGTGTCTGGCTCCTGGACTCCATCGTCTGGTCGCAGCAATCGGGTATAGGAAGGGGAAAAAGGGGGGGAGCAAAGCAACCGTGAGTACTCAACCAAAGTACTCGCAAGCAAGGAGCTACACTACATATGTATGCATTGATATCAAATGGATTAAGGGTATCATATGTGGACTGAACTGCAGAATGCCGGAATAAGGGGGGATAGCTAATCCTTTCGAAGACTACGCTTCTGGTAACCTCCATCTTGTAGCAGGAGAAGAGAGTAGATGGTAAGTTCACCAAGTAACATCACATAGCATAATCCTAACCGATGATCATCCCCTCGTCGCCCTGCGAGAGAGCGACCACCAATTGTATCTGGCACTTGGAAGGGTGTGTTTTATTAAGTCATAGTCATGTTACCGAAGATCACGGCTATTCGAATAGATTAACTTCCCTGCAGGGTTGCACCACATTTCCCAACACGCTCGATCCCCTTTGTCCGGACACACTTTTCTAGGTCATGCCCGACCTCGGAAGATCAACACGTCGCAGCCCTACCTAGGCACAACAGAGAGGTCAGCACAACGGTCTAAATCCTATGGCGCAGGGGTCTGGGCCCATCGCCCATTGCACACCTGCATGTTGCGAGGGCGGCCGGAGAGCATACCTAGAAACCTCCATTACAAAGGAAGTTGCGTTACGCGGTCCAACCCGGCGCGCGCCGCTTAGTCGCCGACGTCACGAAGGCTTCGGCTGATACCACAACATCGAGTGCCCATAACTGTCCCCGCGTAGATGGTTAGTGTGTATAGGCCAGTGGCCAGACTCAGATCAAATACCAAGAACGTGTTATCTTGAAGTAACCACGAACATCGACCAGGGCCAGGCCCACCTCTCTCCTAGGTGGTCTCAACCTGCCCTGTCGCTTCGCCACAAAGATCCACACAGAGGGCCATTGGGACAAAGGTCCTTTCAGCCCCAAATCCGTGAATCACTCGCGGGTGCTCCACGAGCCGACCCGACTTTAATCACCACAAGTATCATATATTAAGTATAAGTACATACCCGTGACCAGATTCCAAGTGATCACGGCCCGATAGTATAGCATGGCAGACAGACAAGAATGTAGGGACACTGATGATAATCTAGCATCCTATACTAAGCATTTAGGATTGCAGGTAAGGTATCAATAGTTGTAGCAACAATGACAGGCTATGCATCAGGATAGGATTAACGGAAAGCAGTAACATGCTACACTACTCTAATGCAAGCATTATAGAGGAGAGTAGGCGATATCTGGTGATCAAGGGGGAGGGGCTTGCCTGGTTGCTCTGGCAAGAGAGAGGGGTCGTCAACACCTTAGTCGTACTGGGTAGCAGCGGCGTCGATCTCGGTGTCTAGCGAGAGAAGAGGGGCAAGAAATAATAAATACAATGCAAACAAATGCATGACGATGCATGTCATGACAAGCGTGAAGCTAGATGTGCCCTAACACGGTACGAGGTGGTACCGGTGAAGGGGGAAAACATCCGGGAAAGTATTCCCGGTGTTTTGCATTTTTAGACAGATGAACCGGAGGGGGAAACTTGCGTGTTTGCCATGCTAGGGATGCGTGGCGGACGAACGGGTTGCATATCCGGATTCATCTCGTCGTTCTAAGCAACTTTCATGTACAAAGTTTTTCCATCCGAGCTACGGATTAAAAGATATGATTTTCTAAAGATTTTATTAATTTCTGGAATTTAATTAATTATTTAATTTAATTCAAAATTGGATTTATGACATCAGCATGATGTCATGCTGACGTCAGCAGTCAAGAGGGGTTGACTGGGTCAAACTGACGCGTGGGTCCAGTGGGACCCACCTATCATACTCTGTTTGGTTAATTAGGGTTTAGTTAATTGATTAGGTTAATCTAATCAGGATTAATTAGTTTAATTAATTCTTTAATTAATTAATTAACATTAATTAAGTTTATTTATTTATTTATTTATTATTTTTTCCTTTTTTTTGTTAAAACGTTCTGGGCATGGGGCCCCAATGTCATAGGGCCATTGGGCCTTATCGGGTGCGGGCGTACCCGAGCGGGCACTCGCCCGCAGGGCGGGACGAGGCCGCCGGGGGCAAGAGGCAAGGCCACCGGCGACGAGGAAGCCTGCCGGGCGGGGCAGTGGGGAGGCGGCCGCAGGTGGCGCGTGTGGGGAGGCCACGCGGCCAGGCGGCGGGGGCGGAGGCGGGGCACGCTGGGAGTGGCGGCTAGCGACGGGCGGAGCAGCAGGCTGTGCGAGCAGCGCCTGAGGTGTAGCGAGCGGGGCGACGCGACACATGTGCGGTCGAGCGACGAGGCCGAGAGCAGCACAGTTGCGTGGCGGGAGCGGGCGGCGGAGGCGCAGCGGGGAGCAGCACTAGTTCAGCAGACACGGGAGGCGACGGGCAGGCGCACGTGAGCGAGACGTGGCCCGGGCGTGCGCGTGCGTGGCCCCGAGGTGCAGGAGCGCGACCAGGCTGGGTGCGAGCGCTATAGGAGGAGCGGTGGGCAAGCGCGGGGGCAGCAGACGGGCGCTGGGCTGCGCGGGGTCAGCGGTCGCCGAACGCGGCCACGGCGGTCGCGCGCGCAGACGAGGCAGGGTGAGGCCGGCACGGTTTCGAGCACGTGCGCGGGGGCGGAAGAGAGGAGGATCGGCGCGCGCTCACGGGGGTATGCAGGGATCGTGGCAATGAGGGTTGAGGAGGACGACGGAGACGAGGCGACGCAGGGGGAGGAGGCGACGAGGGCGTCTGGCGAGGTGGCCGTTGGCGGCGAAGGCGGTGGGGCGCTGAGCAGCTTCGGGCGGTGACTCGAGGTATCGCGTCGGGGGCGAGGCAGTGAGGACCAGGCGACGACGTCAGAGCGATGGGGTCAGGGTTGGGCGACGACGGGGCAGCACCGGGCGGCGTGGTCGGGGTTGAGCCCCGATC